>NW_022589731.1:7969553-8120761 GCF_004348235.1 Phoca vitulina | reverse complement strand
TTTCTTTCTTTCTTTCTTTCTTTCTTTCTTTCTTTCTTTCTTTCTTTTTGCTTTAAAAACACATGCATTGGGGCACCTGGGGTTAAGCGTCTGCCTTCAGCTCAGGTCATGATCCCAGGGTCCTGGGATGGAGCTCCATATCGGGCTCCCTGCTCCGTGGGGAGCCTGCTTCTCCCTCTCTCTCTGCCTGCCACTCCCCCTGCTTGTGCTTTCTCTCTCTCTCAAATAAATAAAATCTTAAAAATAAATAAATAAATAAAAACACATGCATTACCCACCCCACCTGCCCTGCACATATATATGTATCACAATATATATGTTAGTTTTCTTTCTAGGTCATGAGATTGAAGGTGGAGTTTATTTTACTTTTGTTTCTCTGTAGCTTCATATTATATTATTGATGTGACAAGAAAAACCTTGCTGCCATCTCCGGTCTTACAGTCTTGGAGATGTGGTATCTTCAGCCCCATTTCAAGCCCGGGTGACCAGGTAGGGACTCCATTGTGTTTGGGGTGTCTCTGGGGCCTTGTCTAGAGTTGGAGGTTGGAATAGACCCTCCAGAGACCAATGGGGCACCTTCCCAGCAGGCTCTGGAAAACTCATAATTTCACCCCTTTCCAGAATGTAGTGGGATGAGGACACTTCACCCAGTGACTGGCATCTAGAGGACATGCAAGGCCTCAGACCTGGCTGAGCTGCCCCCTTGAGACCTACGGGAAGGAGGAAAACGGCCCACAAGGCCCAGGGCAGCAGGGTTTCAGCAGGAGCAAACCGTGGCACAATGGTGCACCTGATTTTTTTTTTTTTAAGGTTTTATTTATTTATTTGACAGAGAGATAGAGAGAGAGCACAGATAGTCAGAATGGCAGGCAGAGGGAGAGGGAGAAGCAGGCTCTCCGCCGTGCAGTGAGCCTGATGTGGGACTCGATCCCAGGACCCTGGGATCATGACCTGAGCCGAAGGCAGACGCTTAACCGACTGAGCCACTCAGGCGCCCCTGCACCTGATTTTTTAAAAAACAATTTTAAATAATATTTGATGTGATGGTTTTATGAGTAAATGATGTTATAAATAGCATATCTTATTGCTCCTAAAATACCCAAATGACTCTACATGTCTAGGGGGAGTTTTGAAATGTAAAACAATTACTATTTTTTTTTTTTAAAGATTTTATTTATTTATTCGTGAGAGACAGAGCGAGAGAGAAAGGCAGAGGAAGAAGCAGGCTCCCAAGGAGCAGGGAGCCTGGTGTGGGACTCGATCCCAGGACCCTGAGATCGTGACCTGAGCCGAAGGCAGACGTTTAACCATCTGAGCCACCCAGGCGCCCAAAACAATTATTTTTTTTAAAGATCTTATTTATTTGACACACAAAGAGAGAATAAGCACAAGCAGGGGGAGTGGGAGAGGGAGAAGCAGCCTTCCCGTGGAGCAGGGAGCCTGATGCGGGGCTCGATCCCAGGAGCCTGAGATCGCGACCTGAGCTGAAGGCAGACACTTAACCGACTGAGCCACTGTAAAACAATTATTTTTAAGGCTAGAAAAAGAAAATAAATCCAAATATTAACAGTAGCAGAATAGAGGCTAAAATAGAAATGTGCTTTCGAAGCAGAAAGCCTGAGCTGATCTGCTCACACCAGCCCTTCACTTCTGGCTCAGTTCCTTTGGTGCTCTAATGGGCGCGTGTCTATGGGAAGGGGCTGGGGGCTGGAGGGGAGCTTTGGGGGAGCTCCTGACAAGGTTCACACTCGGTGACTCAGGGCGCTGGCCTTGTGGTTAGCTTTGAGCTTTTCTATTCTGGTCAGTTTGCTGGAGGCATAATATTTTGAGAATCAGAAAAAGGAAGAAAAAAAAAAACCCGCCTGAAACCAAAGAAAGGCGAGGTGGGATAGGTGAGGAAGGACCACAAGGGGCAAAGGGCAGAGGGACAGATGCTCCTTAGGAACCGTGGCTCTGGGGCCTGGAATTTTACCTTCAGTGAACGAGGCTGCAAGGCAGGTGGGCACACCCACGGGTTTCCTGACTGAGGACTTCCTGCCTTTGAGCCCACCCACGAGCCCACCCACTTGTCCGCCATGTAGAGGTCTCAGGGAAACCCCAGGGTCACATGGTCCTCCATGCACACCCACTCCCAGTGAACAGGCCCGTGGTCCAAGCTGGGGCTTCCGGGAGCCCACCCCAGCCTCACCCTCCGTGGCTGCTCTCCTGGGCTGTGCCCCTGGGCTGGGGGTCTGACATGCAGGTGATGTAGGATAAGGAACAAAGGCTAGGGCCCACAGAATCCATGTTTTGTTCCACGGTCTCTACCTTGTCTTCCTGGTCTTTCTTTTCCTTTCTCTCTTTTCTTCTTTTTTATTGTAAATATTTTACAAGTCATTCCTTCAGATACATTGGGCTTTATCAAAACTTAAAATGTCATGCATCCTAGGACACAATCACAGAGTAAAAAGGCAACTCACAGAATGGGAGAAAGTATTTACAAATCAAGATATCCACACCCAGACTATATAAAGAGCTCCTAAAACCCAACGACAACAAAGCAAACAACCCATTTCAAAAATGGGTGACAGACGTGAATAGATATTTCTCCAAAGAAGACACATAAATGGCCACCAGGCACATGAAAAGATGCTCAACATCACTAATCACCAAGGAAATGCAAATCAAAACCACAGTGAAATACCACTTCACGCCCGTTTGGTAGCTATTATCAAAAAAGGCAGAAAATGACAAGTGTTGACAAGGATGTGGAGAAATTGAAACCCTGCACATTTGTTGGTGGGAATTTAAAATGGTGTAGCCTCTATGGAAAAAATTAGTGGTAGAATTATCATATGATCCAGTAGTTTCACCTCAGGGTATACGCACAAAAGAACTGAAAACGGGGGCTGGAAGAGAGATCAGCACACCGATGTGCATGGCAGCATTATTCACAAATAGCCAAGGTGGAAACAAATCCAGTGTCCACTGGCAGATGAACAGATAAAAAAAGGTGCTTTATACCTACGATAGGATACGATTCTGCTTCCGGTGAAATGGAGTTCTGACAGGTGCTACAGCTAAGTGAAATAAGCCAGGCCACAAAGGACAAATATGATTCCATTTATGAGATACCTGGAACAGACGCATTCATAGAGACAGAAAGCAGAATAGTGATTGCCAGGGGCTGGGGGGACAAGGGAATGGGGAGTTAGTGTTTAATGGGCACAGAGTTTCCACTGGGGATGATGAGAAAGTTCTGGAGATGGATGGTGGTGATGGTTGCACAATAGCATGAATGTACTTAATACCACTGACCTGTAAACTCAAAAACAGCTAACACGGTAAATTTTATGTTACATGTTTTTTACCACAATGACAAAATTTTAATGGAAGGAGCATCAACTATCTCCTAGTGCAAACCCTTCATTTTGCAGAGAAATAAACTGAGGCTCAGAGAGGTGCCAAAAAAAAAAAAGCCGTTCGTTTCAAATCCTTTTTGCTATCTGAAGCATAATAGGTGTTCTTGAATTTAGATGATATAAAGTAAAACTCCCTTTAGGCAACCTTCCTTAACCACATCCCCTCCTCCGGGGGTAACCACAGTGAAATCACTTTGTGTGAATGCTTCTAGATCTTCTTTTGTAGGTTGACAGAAATGGAACCATTCTGTCCTATTTTGCAACTTGCCCTTTATACTTAATGCTATTTGTCGCAGATCTTTCCGTGTCAGTTCCTGTGAGCTCCCCCATTCTTTTAAGGTGTTGTGCTGTGTGTCAGATACGCACACACCACAACTCAACGTTCCCCTGCTGTTGGGCACTTAGGCTGTTTCGGTATTTGGCTATTACAGACAACTCAAGGTGAATTCCTCTTTGTGCATATGTACGTAGAAGTGTTTCTTTAGAAAAACTTGTATTTCCTTATTAAATTTACAAGCATACATGAATGAATGTCAATAAAATAGTTGCCATGTATTGGCTCTCAGGCAATGTGAAATCTTTTCCATCATGATCTCACATGCTGTTATGCCTCCAGTCAACCCCGTGAGCTGTCCCCACGGATGAGGGAAAGGTCCAGAAAACCCGGGTCATTTGTCCCTCCCCCTCATCACGGAGCTCATGAGACAGCCCTAGGCCTTCAGGTGAACCTGGTTTAACCATGCAAGGTGTCTGTGATCTTTTCCAGACCAGGACTTGGATCTCTTTCCTGCTGTGTCCCTGCATCTGACACAGGTCTAGGATGTCATGGGCACTAACAAATTCTCCTTGAATGTTGTTGAGCAAATGAAAGAACGGATGGGTGTGTGGGAGCCTCCTTGCAGCTCTCAGCACTCTGTGGCCTGCATTTGCCAACACCCACTCACCTGAGCCTGACTACTGCCCCTGCTTTCGGGCCCATCAGGAAAGGGGGTAGGGCCCCAGACCCACCATGGGCCTCCCCATATAGGTAACCTAGAAATGTAAGTACTTTGAGAAGGAAGAACCTTGGATGAGACCACAGTGACTCCATGAAGATCTGGGGTCACTCGTCCTGAAGCATTTAACAAGGGCCCATCATAGGTGCCCTGTACTGTGCCCGTGAGGAAGACACGGATTTGAATCAGACTCAGGCCCCGCCCCCATTTGGCTACAGGACACTCAGACACGGAAAATAGAAATTACAGAACTGCGTGGTAAATACACAAGTAGAAATGTATATACGTACAACTCAGCAATAAAGACAAATAACTGAATTTTAAAATGGGCAAAGGAGGGGGTGCCTGGGTGGTTCAGATGGTTAAGCATCCGACTCTTGATTTCAGCTCAGGTCATGATCTCAGGGTCGTGAGATTGAGCCCTGCGTTAGGCTCTGCGCTGTGCATGGAGCCTGCCTAAGATTCTCTCTCTCCCTCTCCCTCTGGCCCTCCCCTTCCTCTAGAAAGGAAGGAAGGAAGGAAGGAAGGAAGGAAGGAAGGAAGGAAGGAAGGAAGGAAGGAAGAAGAAATAGAAAGAAAGAAGGAAAGAAAGAAAGAAAGAAAGAAAAAGAAAGAAAGAAAATGGGCAAAGGATTTGAATAGACATTTCTTCAAAGAAGATATACAAATAGCCAACAGCACATTACAAGATGCTCAACATCACGAGTCACTAGAGACATGCAAATCAAAACCACAACGAAATACCACTTCACACTCACTGGCATGACTATACTCAAAAAGGCAGATAATAACAAGTGCTGGAAAGGGTGTAGAGAAATTGGAGTCCTCGTGCATTGCTGGGGGGAATGTAAAATGGTGCAGCCACTTTGGAAAACAATTGGCAATTCCTCAAAATGTTAAACGTGGAGTTACACATGACCCAGCAATTCCACTCTTAGGTATATATACCCCAAAAGAAAACATATATCCACACAAAAATGTGTACACAAATGTTCTTCACAGAATTATTCAGAATGACCCCAATGAAAACAATCCAAATGATCACAGATAAGTAACATATGGTCTCTCCATACAACAGAATGTTATTCAACTATAAATATGAATAGAGTGCATCCAACTGGTAATAGTGAAGCTATGCAGTGTAGTAAGTTTTTCTTTTTTCCACTGTGGGAAATGTAAAGCAGTTAATTAAAAACAAATTAAAGTTACAGGGGCACCTGGGTGGCTCAGTCGTTAAGCATCTGACATCAGCTCAGGTCATGATCCCAGGGTCCTGGAATCGAGCCCCGCATTGGGCTCCCTGCTCCGTGGGGAGTCTGCTTCTCCGTCTCCCGCTCCCCCTGCTTGTGTTCCCTCTCTCGCTGTGTCTCTCTCTGTCAAATAAATAAATAAAATCTTAAAAAAAAATTAAACTTACAAAAATATGATGTGAAAGTTATGAATAAGTGAAATTTTGGAAAAGAAACAAAACCCAAGATTTTAAATTGAAAATGTATTCTCTTTTTCCTTCATAACAGAAAAAAAATGGAGTTTAATATTTAAAATACATGTTTATCCAATTTCTATTTTTATACATGTCATCTTTCCATTGGATTGTTTTTATTGTGCTTCCAGTTTATCTTAGAAAAAGAAAATCCACACAGGTTAATAAATGAGAGCACTAGGAATATCAGAGGATTGTCTATGAAGATACTTTTTTATTCTTTGTTCGTTGTTTTTTGGGTTTTTTTTTTTTTGCCCTTTTATTCTTTTAAATTGAATCTTTCACTTTATCTCTTTATTTACTTCTCTGATGATATTGCATGAGGTTAATAACTATACTGAGAATTTATTATTCCTCCTATTCCTTTGGTGACCAAAGCGTTACAGTGGAAGTCATCCATCTGATTAGTCCTAGGAAATGCAGTCTTTCACAAAAAGCCTTTGAAGTATCCTTTTCCTGCCTTCTCCTATCATTTCCTGCCTCTAAATTCCAAGAAAAGGTAGGTGCAGAAACACACAGAAAAATGTGATGGTGAATTAATATTTACAAAAACAGGAGCATGTGTTCAAAACAGTTTCTGGTCTCTTCAGATTGTACATATTTTCTGTGAATTCAAATTGTAATACTTACTTGCAATTTTACCAATCTTTATATACAGTGAAACAACTATATGGAAACTGAATCATCACCCAGGCAGGAAAGGATAAAAAGTTGTGAAATGGATGTAAAATTTATTTAACCCGATACTTAATTTGTTTATAAAAATAAGACTTGCTAAATAAATCTAGAGTGATTCATTTTGAATAGGAAGCTATTCTTTTTCTATTCTGTAATAACTGCCTGATTTTGAAAAATAGCTTGGTCAAACAATAAGATATATTGTTATCTAAAAAGAAAAAAGAAGTACTTATACATGTTACAACATGGGTGAACCTTGAAAACATTATGCTAATTGAAAGAAACCAGACACAAGAGGACAAATATCGGGTGATTCCTTTTATATGACACATCTAGAATAGGCAAATCCATAGAGAGAGAAAAGAGATTAGTGGTTGCCAGGGACTAGGGAGAGAGGAGAAAGAGGAATGCCTGCTAATGAGTGTGGAGTTTATTTTGGAAGTGATGAAAATGTTCTGGAATTAGATAGTGGTGATGGTCCCACAATTTGGGAGATATGCTAAAAAATACTGAATTGTACACTTCAGAAGAGTGGACGTTACGGGATGTGAATTACATATCAATAAAAAGGAATAAAGACAAAAATGCAACAGTAGAGGTAGTAATACAGAGAGGGAAGCAGGGTCCATACAATTATGCCTCTATGGGGAGGTTTCCCAGAGAGAAGAAACCATCTGAGCTTGGTTTTAAAGGGCCGACAGGATTCACCAAACAGACTATGGGAAAGAAGGGCCTTCTAGGCAGAGGGAGTAGCATGTGCAAAGGTCCGGCCTGAAGACAGGAAACAGTGTGACTGATCACTTCAAGTCCTCTGGTTGTTAGGGGTATAAACCTTGGTGCACAAACTCAGAAGTCGTTTTTTGTAAGTGGAATTCATTTCTGACTCTGAGCCCCATTTCTCCAGGCTGCAGAAAGCGTCAGCCCCCTCCGTTCTGGTGTCTCTAGGTTTGTGAGATGTTCCAAGAGCCTGTACTGCCCCAGGACGTGGGGTCAGCCTGGGTCTCCATGATTTAGCACGGAGATGCCGTCCCACGTCTTTGCTTACTTCCCCGGCGCGGCGCTGCCCCGGAGTCTTGGTCAAGGCTTTGTCAGGGCCCGTGCCTCCGCAGGGGAATCTGCTCTCCGCCGCTCGGGGACATTGTCCTTCTCAGTACATTTTCTCCGTTTATCTCCTCTGCAAACTCCCTAAATCATCCTCAGTTTTTGAGCAAAGACCCAGCAAGACAAACTACTCCTGCTTGAACGGGAGAAAGGAAAGGAGATACGTATAGAGGAAAAAGAAAAACTAATATTCCAAAATATCCAGGTTCTAAGGGACCACAGTGTCTGAGGGGTCATTCGGGTCCCAGGGTGAAGGTGCCCCTCGAGGGTCCCTCTGAGGAGCAGAAGCCCAGAATCACTCAGCTGGGTGACCCTCCGTCATTAAGTCTGTCGCGAGCTGGTGCCAGGAGCTCAGGGGTCCGCAGTTCCCTGCCGCCGGGGTCCCCCAGGTCTCCACCCCCCTCCGCAGTAGGGCAGGGAATTGGAGGGGAGGTTGCAAAACTGAGGCCGTGAGGATAGAGGCAGGGCAGCGGGTCCAGACACATTCTGGAGACAAGCTGGGGATGAAATGGAGGGTGGGAGATCAGAAGCAGGAATGTTCGGCCTCTCGGGTCCAAGAGGGCCCGGAGGACAGCCAGGAAGGGAGATGAAGATGGAAGCGCCCCGAGCAGGAGGCCAGTCTGGGTTACCTTTGCCCCCGATGGGCCGCGTGGCTGGAGCCCCTGCAAGGGTCGGAGGGAGCAGGAGCTCGAGATTGCACGGAGCAGGTAGGGGTGTGGTGCTGGGCAGGGGAGCTTCCTCAGGCCCAAGAGAGGGCCCCGGAGGCCGAGGCGAAAGCAGAGGGAGAGCCCGGGGCCCCTTGTGCATTAACTCTCGGGGTGTTCCCACACCCTGGTGCGAGGGCTGGGGGAGGGCAGGGAGAACCGCAGCGCAGGGGGAAGAGTGGCCGGGTCAGCGGGCCTGGCCACCGGCTTTACTTTGTGCGGAGGATGTTTATTTCAGGAAAATCACTATGTTTACTCAAAGCTTCGGGCTACAGCCCTCAGGGCTGGAATTATCAGTGAAAGCTGGCCTATTAATCAATTGTGGGGCCTGGTGACAGACCTTCTACCCTTCCGGAGAGTGGGAGGGACAGGGGAGGGAGGGAGGGAGGGAGAGAGAGGGGCTGACCCAAGCCCGCCTGAGTGGGCATGACTCCGATCCCAGGAGCAGGAAGGGTGCGCGGGAAGTGGCCTTGAGGTGGCGTTTCCATGGCATAGAGCTGGACGGAAATCACAGTCTGGGATGTTCCCTGGCCAAGGCCAGGTTGCCCGGGGAGGAAAGACAAACTTCCTGGCTGGACACCCAGAGGCTGAGCCCTGGGGAGGAGGGCGGGGTGGGGGCAGTGGGATCCCCAGGACCTGACGGAGCATATGCCCTCAGGGATGCAAGCTGGGTGCAGGGCCGGGCCGGAGGAACTTCCCACTTGCCCTCAGCTCTGCTGGGCCTCCTGGCTGGGTGAAGGGAGGGATGTGTGCCTGGCCCCTGGCCCCGCACCATGGTGAGCCGGCTGGACAGGGTAGGAGCTGACCGGGCTGTTGGGCGAGAAAGGCCCAGACTTGAGAGCCCACATAGGAGCCTGGGAGGCCAGGAGGAGCCGCGGGGCCTGGGAGGGCAGCTGGGCCAGGAGGACACAGATGGAGATGGTGATGTTCCACATGTGCGTATTGGGGTATTGGGCAGCTGAGGTCACATCCCCTGAAGGTGGCCCAGGGAAGGTCTCTTTATAGCAGACTCAGGCCAAAGCAGGACCACTCCTGCTGAGCATCTGGACCATCGTCTGGGGACAACCACCCTGTGCGGGGTCAGGGAGTGATGAATGAATGAACGAAGCAAGAAAGGAAGGAAGAAAGGAAGGAAGGCAGGACCTCTCCTAATGATGACCTACCTTATCACGGTGAGAAAGGACACATAAAGCACCAAGCCCAGGACACACGAAGGGCGCAGTAAATCCTCTGGTGTTAGGCTGATGACTCCTTTTACCATACCCGGCCTTCCCTCTTTGCTCGCCCACACTCCACTCACACGTGTCCCTCCTCTCTCCCTAATTATGGGAGCCAGAGAGCCACCGATCGCGGCCACATTCAACTTGCTGTCCTGGGTTCAGAGGACCAAAGATCCCCTTGCCACCCCTGCTGGCTGAATGATCTTGGTGGTGGGAGATTGTCCGTGCTTGTGCTCCGAGGGGAGGTTGCCTGGGTGCGAATCTGTCAGGCTGCGCAGCAGGGCCGCAGGCGGTCTGTCTGACTCTTAGCCCTGAGGGATGGAGAGTGGAGGGGACACCAGCTCTCACTGAGCCTGGAGGCCGCACGAGGACTGCCTTCCAAGGTGGATCCTGAGTCCCAGCCCTCTGGTGGCACTGGAGTGAGAGGGAGACCGGCAGCCCCTCCTCCCACTCCTTCCTGACCTCCTTGGCCGACCTCTCCTCTCCTCTCCTCGAACAGGATGACCTCTCCAGATAACAAGCCCCTGGGGATGTCTCTTGCCCCATAAAGCAGTTTCTTTTATAAGAATACAAAAAGGCAATTAAAAAACCTACCTGGCCCCTCTGTGATCTTTTAACAACCATATAAACATCATGAAGTGGTGTCGGGCATCCGGGTAGGTGTCCTTTGAGGGGAAAGAGCCCTGTGGGAAGGGGTGCCTTCCAAGGAGATTTCTGTGGTGGTGAGTCAGCAGGTGGCAGGCTGGGGAAGGTGGCCGGGTGGGCCCCTCTGGCTGGGGAGGGGTGAGGGTGAAGGAAGAAGTCTGAGCTGCCACAAGGGTTGGCTAGGGAAGGGGGTGTTGGGGAAATTTCCCAGGAGGGCTTTGCTGAATGAAGCTGCCCCAAGGGGTTCAAGTCATGGCCTCCACCACCTTTTCAGCACTGCCAGGAAGTGGATGAGGCTGCCCTGTGCCCTGTAGTAGATCCTAGGCAGATTGGGAAGACGGGGCCACAGGCCCTCCCGTACCTGTGGCCAATCCACGGGTGGTTCTTGTCCATTACAACCTTGGGCCTTTGCCGCCATTCTGTGTGTGGCTCTTTCCTGGCCCAGGACCCACTTGCACGGGTCCTTGACTCCAGCAAGTAAACTGACGGTCCCTCACATTCTCTCTCACTTCTGTGGTCTCTGTGTGGGCTGGCCCCCTGCCTGGAATGAATGCCTTTTATCCATCATTTGTGGCCAAAGAATTCTCATCCTTCAAGACTCAGACCAAATGTCACCACCTTTGGGAGCCTTCCCTGTCTCCAGGTGGCTGGTCCTTCCTCCTCTGTGCTCCCTAGTACCTTACCCTTATCTTGATTTCAGGACTCATCACCCTGATAATAGATGAGGAACCTGTCTTAGATTTCCCAAAAACAGAGCCTGAATAAGGCCCTGAGTGTGAATAATTTGTGTGAAAGGTGATCCTGGGAGTAAAAGATGGCGAAAGTAAGATGGGAAAGGAGGAAAAGCCCATAGAAGGGTGTGTCATCAAGGTGGCCTCTGTGGGAAATGGTGGCTCAGCTTCCCAGGAAGCACCTAAGAAATCTTCAGAAGGCCAGCCAGAATTGTCTCCTTGCGGGAGGGAGGCCACTGCATTTACCCCCTGCCTCTGTCCCCCACTGGTGATGGGTTGCCCTGGGGGAATGAGCTGCACACTTCTTGTAGACCCAGCGGGCCCCTGCAGCATGGGGGGGGGGAGCCCCGGGGCAGGAACTGAAAAGGCCAGATGGCACGCGGTTGGCTTGTGGGGCACTGTCCTTACACAGCTGTGGCTGGAAGCAGGGTGGGCCCAGGGTGTGTGTGACAGGCACCAGAGACACCCCCACAGAATCCCTGGAGGGTCGAACTGTGTTCTGTCCAACCTGGTGTTTCTGGCAGGTGCTTAGTAAATGTGGAATGACCAGGACACCAGGGTACAGAGAGACCAGGGACCCAGCCATGGTTGGGGTCTCCAGCTGAGAACTCTAGACTCCTGACTTTCCCTCTAGTGGGGCTGGGGGATTTCCTCCCTGTAACCCATCCCTGTAGCTACTTCTCAGCTCAGAGCATCTTCAGAAACGAGGTTGTACTGAGGGAAGGGATGGAAGACCCTCCAGGGATCAGACACCAGGGGGATGTGGACATAGAGTATGCCTCCCTTGGGCAGGAAAGGGTGGGACACTTTAGTGGACAGTCCCACAGGACAATCTGACGGGAGAAGGGTATTCCTCAAAGCAAAATTGGGGCGCTATTACCTGCAGAAGTGTTGGTGGGTGAGGACAGCCTAAAACCACAAGCTGTAACATTGGAATAACAGCTAACTTCTCCATGCCATGGAGTTGTGTGACTCCCACAAAATCACGTGTGTGGCAAGACTTCTAAAAATATGAGATGCTCAGTAGAAGATCCTCATGAGACCACAGAATGTTGGCTGGGAAGAAAGGAGCTGGCCATGGTGCCAGGATGCAGCCAGATCCTCCTCTGAACACTGTGCAAACTGAGATGCCCTAGCCAGCACCCAGGAAGCCCTGCCCTCATCCTTAACCAGGAGCCGCCTCTCAGATATGATAACTAATTGAGCCATAACCTCAAGACCAACTTCTCCCTGCGCCATGTTTTTTCACTCTTATGAATTCCTTCTTTGGACACCAAATATAAGCCAGGTCTGTGGGTCTCCAGAATAAGACCTCCTTGCCTTCAAGAAGCAAACTGCCTAGGGAAATAGATCAATGAGTATTTCTGTAACGTAAAATGTGATGGTTTCTGGAACATAGGTAAGCACAAAGCACTCTGTAGAGGAGGGAGAAGGAGTCTGCTCATTCATTTATTCAACAAGAATTCAGTGAGGGACCACTAGGAGCCTGGCACTGCATTGGGTGCGGGAGACTGGCAGTGAGTGGTGCAGACACGGTCTCTCTGCTCAGAGCATGGGCAGCCCAGCCTGTGCCTCCCGCAGCCCGAACCAGGAATCTGCCCCCTCGGCCTCCTGCCCTCTGCTAGGAAGGGCCACTACGGGCCACCTCCTCATTAAGCCTATTCTGACTCCCTGGCCCACAGAACACTTTAAACTCCTAAAGCTGTGTTAATCTGGGTCCTCTGATAAGCAGATGCCAAAGCAGGAGGGGACATGCCAGGAATTTCCTTGGAGAAATCTCTATATGAGAAAAAAAGAAGAGGGAACCAGAGAGGTTTGGAGGGAGGTCCAACCTCCATGTAAGTCTCACTGGAAATGAGGGACAGAGAGAAGTCCGGCTGTGTGGAAGCATCCCAGACCGTCATGCATTGTAAGGAAGGCCTGGAAAGACTGCCAGGGGTGCTCAGCACTCAGGGGCTCTGTCTCCAGGAAGCGGCCTGCCGACGTAGCCCTGCTGCCCCAGGGAAGCGTGGCCTCCGCAGAGTGGATTTTAGATTCCACATTCCCTGTAGCCGGAGATCTGTGGGGCTCGTTTTCGCTGGCCTCCCCAAAGCACTGGACTCTACACATTGCACCCTCGATTTGAAGCTCCAGCAAAGCTTGTTTTCTGCCCTTGCAAATGGTGTTGGGTAAATCTTGACGTCTCAACTGGCCTCTGAGTGAGATGTTCAGGACAGGGGTGGCGTCATCATTCTCCATCCATCCATCTGGCTACCGATCCATCCGTCCATTTATTTTTTCCATAGATATTTACTGGATCACCCGCTGCTATGGGCATGATGGGGGTGAACAAGGTGACTCTCAAGAGCCTGGAGGGGAGAGAGGCATTAAACAACCAATCACAGCGTAAACAGGGAGTTTCTAGGTAAAGGTCAAGCGAGTTTCTATTTCCCCTTTCCCCACACCCAGAGGGGGTTTTCTCTGAAAGGGCAGCTGTCCCCAGGGCACTCTGTGGACATGAGTCAGCCCAGGGTCGGGAAGAACACTCGGGCCTGCGGGACCAGCGAGGACAGGGCCCCTGGACTCTCCCTAGGAACTGCTTCACACCACTTCCCTGGACCCTGAGGGAGCAAGACAAGAAAACATTGAGGGCAGCCCTTCTTCAAAGAAGAAACACTCCCTTGCTTCCTTCAGGGCAAATGTCAGCTCTTCCCTCCCCCAGGAGCTTCTCAGGATGCTCCACGAACTGCTGAGAAGTCAAGTCTCTTCCCTGGGAAGCCTTTGAGGAGCCTTACGGTTTTTCCTCCGAGGAGTACAGCCAGGCTCTGAGCTCAGCACTGTCCACGCGGGCCTTCCGTGAACGCCGGGCACGGCCAGTGGGGATCCCCATCTTACAGAGACTCAGAGGGAGTAAGGGGCTTGCCCGAGGCCACACCACTGGTTCGTGGAGGAGTGGAGACCTGAGTGCCGCACTCTGTGCCCCGCACCACCCACCACATTGCCGCGAGATGCCTCCTCCTGGGGCTTCTCTTCCAGCGTGGCAGTCCCTGGCAGGAGCTGGGACTTGCAAGTGGGGCCTCCGTGCCCCATTGCCACATGTCGATGGTGGTCAGCTGGTCTTCACACGCAGCTGTGTGAAGCTCTGTGTCCCCACACTGTGGAGCCAACAGCAGAATCGGCATGCTGACCCCTGTGCGGAGTCCCTTACAGCTCTATATAAGGGGGGATAGGGTTCCAGAACCCATAGAAAGTTATTACCTCATTTTGTCTTCAAAAAACTGTTTTCAGAGCCAGAGGACAAGAGAACCAGTATACTACTATAGCAAGAGGGAAACTGAGGCCCAGGACACGTGGCTGACTGGTGGCCACACAGGTTAGCCAGGCTTCGGAGCAGGTCGCAGAGTCCTGTTCTTCCTTCCTGCAGAAGCACAAGGCTCTCTTCTTTTGTCTTTTTTCAAAAGCGTTCTTTGCGAAGAACTGGAAGTTCAACAATAGTAAAGTGTGAAAGATGATTATGAGAACCACTACTTACTGCTTCTGCTATTAGCTTTCAACTATTAAGTGCTTATTGTACGTAGGAGTTTACAGTGTTATCACGAGGAGTTAAATGGGACCCAAAGCCCATGGGAGCCAGCGTGCTCCAATGGGCCAGTTTCCTGCCGCAGATGGGGCGGGTGCTTTTAGGCCATGGGTTCATCACCTTCTGTGACCGCATGGAGGTCTTACAGCTTAGACTCCACTGGAGACCCACAGGAGAAGCGTGAGAAAATTTGCCAGGGTCTGACTGCCAAGTAGTAATTCTGAGCAGACTTTGTGAGCTAACCCACCTCCCTCAGTCGCTCTGACCTCTGCCCTGTCTAGTGGCTTTTCCAGATGCCCTGATCCTTGAAGAAATAGTCCACCTCTAGAACCACCAGCGTTGGAGCCCTCAGTCTGCTGAGCCCTGCCCTGGGTCTGGCCGCTGGAGAAGGCCAGCATGCCCTGGGGTGTGCATAAGCTGCTGTCTTTGGACCCTGGTTCCCATGATCAAAGGTGAGTAGCGTAAGAGGAAAAGAAGAGCACAGAAGATGGGCCCCCGAGCTGCGGCCCCAAGGAGCAGCCATTGAGGAGAAGGAGGTGTGAGCCCAGCCAGCAGTGAGGAACCCAGGCCACTGGAGCCTGGGCTCTGCCCTGGAGGGTGCCCAGGAGGGTGGGGCGAGGGCTCAGGGGCCAACAGCCTCCATAAGGAGAGCCTCACCCCTCGTGAGGTGCCTGCCTCAGCGCTGGCTCTGCCCAGCCCACACCCGCTCCTTTGAGCTCCAAGTGTAGTCGTGGTACTATTCACAAGCTGACTTCGGTTTTCTTTTCAGAGCCAAAAAAGACATCAAGCTGTCAAAGAGACTTTTCCAACATTCAGGCTGGGTGGAGGTGCTCGGAGAGAGTCTTTCATTTCTTTGCACCATGGGGAAATGGTCAAACACAGGGTTTTAATTCATCCTTGGGGTGGAAAAATGGGGTCCTCCCTCAGGGTTGGAAAAGAGCCCTAGATCTCCAAGCAGGGAACAGGCCGCCCCCACAGCCCCCTGCCTCATCTCCCCTAAAGAAGAGGAGAGCTCTGAGTCAGAGCCACTCATGTGTCATGGTACCTTGGGCACCTGTGTGTGTGGGAGGGGTGGGGGGCAGGGGACAGCCAGGATGCCACCAGCAAGAAGATCTAGCATTGATTCAGTGCTCACTGCCTTCCTACTGTGTGAAGTCTGTTGGACCTTTACATCAACCATTGCATTTCATCCTTACCACACAAGGAAGGTATTGCCATCTTCCCATTTTATGGAGGAGGAAACCGAGGCTCAGAGGTCCTACAGCGGTAAGCCGCAGAGCTGGGATGTGGACTCTGGTCTGACTTCAGAGTCTGAGCCCTTGGCCATGGAACCAGGATCCTCACAGTGGCGTCTGGAAACCACCTGCCTGGGGAACTCCCAGGATGCTGGGTCAAAATGTGGTGTCTGGAGTCCTGCCGGGGTTTGCTGAATCAGAACCTCAGGGAATGGGGTTGGAAGCTAGGACTCAGACGACCTTCCAGTCAGGTGGACTGCAAAGTCTGAGGTCCCCCGTGTGCTGAGCTCCACTGTCCACTAAGTGTGAGGTAAGAAGGTCCCAGGCGCAGAGGGTCCTCCTTGACACACGCTCGGCACACAGTTTGGAGTTACTTCAGTGACAGGGGCATCCCTCAGAGAGCTCCCCCAGCCCGTGGTGGTTGTCCTCCCATCCCATCTGTGTTAGCTGGGGCCTGGCCAGTTAGCTCCTAGCCCCAGGCCTGAATTCTCCAGGTCCACAGGAGGCCTGGGGGGTGCTTCTATTACGTTAGCCCGAGTTCTTGCCAGGACTGTGGCCCCCTTGCCAGCTTTTGACCCCCCTAATCCTTCCATTCTGAGAAGCTGCCCCCAGAAGCTTCCTCTCCTTCCTTCCTGCGAACCTGCTGTCCACCGGCCTGTGCTCTCTGCCCCACTCTTCCAAGCAGGTCACCAGCCCAGGATGATCTTCACTCGAGTGACAGCGACTGGAGTCAGGGACAGTGATGTCCTGGTGGGGTTGTCAGGTGGCCCCGCTGTCTTCTGAGGCACGGTGAGAGGTAGGGAGGAGAGGTGTGTGGCAAAAGCCTAGTGACACATGACAAGCCAGGCAGGCCTTCCCGACTCACCAAGGCGGCAGCAGGAGACCTTGGGAACACACTGATGCAGAACGATCCCTCCCGGCCTGGAAATGCCAGCAGGTAGGGTAGGGAGAGCCTGCTAATAGCCGGGGCCCATATGCCCCCCCACAGACTCCATAATCTGCTCCTGCCCCCCGACATCACCCTGGGAAATGTGTGGGACCCACTTCCTCTAAGCCCTCGTGACTCAGCTGGGCTTCACAGCTGCTCTGGATGTTATTTTTAACCTGACTTCACCTGGGTGGGGTGGGGACCAGATCTGCCTGGACAATTCCACTCAGCAGGCTGGTCCCAGGCAGAGGAGGAAGGTGACAAACTCCGCTCTCTGGCACTTCAAAGAACCTCTCCCCTGGAAGCGAACGCCATACAACCCATCTGCAAACTGACCTGCCTCACCTGCCCGGCCAGGCTGGGTCTCGGGACGGCTGCTGGCCGCCCATCGGGTTGGTATGTCCAGGCCAGGGGGGAAGGCAGCCCGAGAGGCTGTAGAGTCGCCAGAGACGGAGGCTTCTGAGCAGGCCAGCAGCAGCCCAGGTCTCTCTCCTTCCGCCAGTTGAGCCTCCTCCTCGTCCTCCCACCATGCCACGTCGTCCACACGTCCTCCAGGAGAAGGGCAACGCAGACGCACACGCACTCCGTCTGTTTGGCCATGGCTGGTCCAGACAGCAAGTCCTGTTCCTTCTCCATCTGGCTCTGTTGCTGAACTTTCTGCTGAGCTCCTTCCAACCCTGTCGGCAGCCCTCCTGCCAGGAGGAGCCAGTGCCAGGGAGAACAGAGTAATTGCCTCTCGTGTGTGCACGCAGAGCCTTCATTAACACATCCCCAGAGTGGCATTTGCAGCCCTCTGTCACAGCACCCCCCGTCGAGTAGCACGCAATTCATCACCCCCAGATTCTCCGCTGTCTTGAAAGAACCAATTAGTCCTGTGTTTTTGCCTGTTTCTTTGGCTCATTCGGAAAGTCATGTCGTTGGTGTCGTTGTTCCTTAATGAGAGAAGGTTTCTCTGTGGGCTTGCCCACTCAATGGCGCACAGAAGGGACCTGGCCCAGTCATTCCCCGTTTTTCTTTTGTGGCACCAGGAAGCAATGCTTGCATTCCAGAGGACGTGGAAGGAAGAGTATGGGGTGGAGGGGGCAGGAGACTTGGGTTTTAGTAATGGCTCAGCCAATGGTTAGGTGTGTGATCTTGAGCAAAACATTTCCAAACGTTACTTTCTTCACTTACAAAATAAGGCGGCATTGACAAGCTCATGGAATCTTAGAGCTCATCTAGTTTACCTGTCACTTTACAGATAGGTAAACTGAGGCGCGGGGTGGCCATTCAGCTCACCCATACTCATGTGGGCTAAGTGGTGTTAAGACTTGAGACCTCAGTTCCGGCTTTCTGTCTCCTAAACTGGGGTAGGGGGGGGAATTGGATGAAAATAAGAAGCATGTCAGGAGAGCAAAGACACGGTAAAGGGACTCCGTGCTTTGTACATGTAGGAAGCTACGGAAGGATGACTTCTCCCTCACATCGAAGATTGCAGTGCTGAAAGGAACGGTTCTCACCCAGGGGCCATTTTCGCCTTAGGGGACCTTTGGCAAATTTCTGGAGACCTTTTTGGTTGTTCCAGTGGGGGAGGGGAGGGTGGGGAGACATCTAGTGGGTAGGGTCCAGGAGACTCCAAGCACAGGACAGGGAATGATCTGGCCCAAAATGTCAACAGTGCTACGGTTGAGACCCCAGCTGGACACCAGCTCCTTTCTCTACTGCCACCTGTCCTGGAGTTTTAAAAATTCTCATTTCCTTGTCTTCAGCTTCAAAGGAACTATCTTTTCCTGATTTTGCTATTGATGCTGATTTTATTATTATTTATTATTTTTAAAGATTTACTTATTTATTTGACAGAGAGAGACACAGCGAGAGAGGGAACACAAGCAGGGGGAGTGGGAGAGGGAGAAGCAGGCTTCCCGCGGAGCAGGGAGCCCGATTGGGGGCTCGATCCCAGGACCCTGGGACCATGACCTGAGCCGAAGGCAGACGCTTAACGACTGAGCCACCCAGGCGCCCCTTGATGCTGATTTAAAAAATAATTACTTTCTTGCATATAAAAATCATCCATGCTCCTTTTAGAGAATTTAGAGTATTTAGAAAGGTACAAGAAAAATAAAAATCAGTCCCACCACACAGAGGTCTAGTGTAGTGGGACTAGTAAGAATATTTTGATATTTGGTATTTTTTCCACATTACCTGAGATTCACTGAGCACACTCTGCTTTCTCCTGTCTCATGGCGTTTCTCAGCAATCCTCTCTGCCCTCTCTCCGACCCCCACTGTTGAAATCATATCTGTCATCTAGGTCGCTTCAAACAGCACCTCCTCCAGGAAGCACTGCAGGCCACAAATGACCCCACCGGAGCCGGAAGTGAATGCTCCTGTCTCTCTGTATCTCACAAATGCCAAATGTGACATGCTGGGTTTTTGCTTTTGTTTTTGTTTTGGTATTTCAGTTCTCCGTAAATGCCTTGAGGATGGGGATTAAATTTTAGTGTACTGAATGAGTGCTCCCTCCTCTTCTGGCGAGTGCGCGCGCGCGCGCGCGCACACACACACACACACACACACACACAGTGTGGTGTAAGTACAACACCTAAGATGGATCTGTCCCCTTTCCTCTCCCGACATCACCGTCCTCTGACTTCCAGACTAAATAACCATCCTTTAGTTCTTAGTCACACAGAACATTTCAATCAGTGGCTTTTGTTGCTCCATCATTTGGGATTATTCTGGAACTCTTTTTCCAACTGCATGGATCTCGGAGACATTTAGTATTATAATAAAAATCAAAAGCTTTAACTGAAAGACTCGCTACTGTGTTTCAGGGATTGGGATAGATGCTTATGTTAACGTTCTGATTCAACCTAAACTACCTACAAATGTGAAAGCCGAAGCCCGCAAGGCATTATGGTTCTGCCCCGGGTCACCTGGCAGACCAGAGGAGGCACTGGGATTTAACCCAGAGCCACCTGGCTCCACAGCTAGGGGCCCCTCCTTGAAGTTTCTCAAGTGCTGTGCAATAGGCCTGCTCCTGCCCACCTGTTTTCACAGGAAGAGGCAGCAAGCGGGGGCATCAGTGCCTCTGGTCTGGGTGGCTCCAGGCAAGGCGTCTCCCTAAAGGGAAGTCACAGAGCCCAACCCAGCTCCTCGGCCGTGGGAACCTCTGGCTGGTGGCAGGGTGACCTGCTGGGGGAGCCTGGTGGACGGCTCGAGTGCAATCCAAGGTCCCGGGAGGCTGAGCCTTCCTGGGCTGGCGGCATCCGGAAGTCTAGCCTCTTGCTCTGGTATTTCCTGATGCCTCGTGCGAAGTGTCTTACGCAGGAGGCTAGCAGGGCTTCCCCTGCAGACACCTGTCTGCTGGGAGGGCTGGTGTCCCCTTTCTTTTTGTCAGGGGGCTGATCCGCTGGTCTGAGCAGGGGAGGTCTGGGGCTGGGCCCTACCAGAGGAGGGCACACTCTCCTTCCCTCGCCATGCCCTCCTTCCCAGACAGGTTCAGCCCCCCTTTCAAGGTTCGAGAGTTGTTTCTGCTACTTCTGAGGAGTTCTTTCCTTTCGTGGTGTGGCAGACCAAGTACAGGGTTAGCTTTGTCTCAAGCCCAGTTGTGCCAACAAAATGATCTTGTGCAAGTCACTGGCTTTCTTGGAGCCTCAGTTCCTCCATCTATAAAATGGAAAGAATGACGCCCAACCTCAGAAGGCTGGGATGAGGATTCAGTGGATGACGAAGAGACACTGATGTGTTGTAGGTGCTCAAAAATCTCTCTTCCTTGCTGCTAGACAGCAGAGGACGGTGGGAGGGCGGTTGGAAAACACGTGGGGAAGGAAAGTGGGCTGGAACGGGGAGGCGGCAGGGGCAGGCAAGGAGTGGCCCAGGGCCTCCTATTTGTTCTTCCACCTGGAGCCCTGGTGGAAGGGAATCCCTCTGCTGGTTGCCCGTAGCCTTGCTTAAATCATCATTGGCGCAGACGAAACCTGCCGTTCGGAACCTCTACGTGGGCTCAGAATCAGCCTCACTCCATTTCCATGAGGCAGTTGAGCACAGTGGTTAGAAGAACAATCTCCAGGCTGCCTGGCACACGGGCTCTGCCACTCTGTGACCTCAGGCAAGTTGCTTAATTTTAGAGCTTCAGTTTTCTTATCTGTAAAATGGGACGTTAACACCTGATTGGGTTGCCTGGGATGATTAAATTAGATCCTGCATGGGCTGTGCCGGGCTGAGCCTTGTATGTGCTTTAATCGGCCGGCTACTAGTGTTCGTTCTGGGTGTTGTGATCACTCCTAGCCACACACTGTGCCCATATCCTGGGCAGCCTGAGTTGGAGACATGCTCATGGGAGAGCGTGGCTGGTTCACGCACCTGGCAAGCCGCCTCATCCGCTGGGTGACGACGGGTGAGCCACTGGGTCAGCCTCACGGCTGAGGACTGGCAGCCCAGGTGTCAGCAGAGGCCACATTCCAGCGACATTCCTCCTTGGCAGAAACTTCAAAACCAGAGGAAGATATTACTCAGACAGATTCGGAAGTCATTCCAGGATGTCAAACGCAAGACTTATGATGCAGACAAGCTGATGATAATATGGAGTGCTCCGCACGAGCGGGCTGGACTGTCGCCTGGCTGCCCCGAGGCAGAGGGCGTGGGGTGGGGGGCTTGGGTCCAGGATGGAGGCTGACCGTGAGTGACCCCACTCCATCCCAGGCCTTCTTGCACAAAGCCCCTGAAGACAGAATTCGGATTCCTGCCAGCAAGAATAGGCCTCCTAAAGCTGTGGCTTCTTCCTCCTCCCCCTCCCTCTTATGAGGAAGTCCCCTGGGGTGGGGGTGGGGGCTCAGCTGACTGACTAGTGTTCTCTCCTGGAGCCTCCATGTTGTGATGCGCACGTGGCCAGAGGCTGGGTCCTTCAGTTGGGGGCTTTCAGTGGCCCCTGTTGTGGACCTGACCCCCGGCTAGGTTTACTGTCCCCGGCTGGAAAAGACCCTAGGGAGCTCACAGTGCAAGGGGAGGGGGACAGGCTGTGAACAGCACACAAAGGCCATGAGTTGGCGGAACAGCATCATGCTGCTGAGAGCAGAGCCCCCCAGAGCAGGTGGGAAGTGGCGGCCGGGGTGCAGGCCAGAGACCCGGCTCAGCGGTAGGTCTGGGCACGAAAGAGGGGAGCCACACGCCCCTGTAGCTGCTGCAGGAGGTGGTGAAGGGTAGCTGGCCGGGCCGGAGGGGAAGCCGGCACAGCCAGAGGAAGAGGAAGGGGCTCAGAGACAAAGGAAAGAGGAAGGGGGATGAATACGCCCTGAGCGCCTTAGCCAGGCCCTGGGCTAAGGAGTGTTCCTTTAATCCTGCAAACATCTCTCCGGCGTGGGTGGTAGAGTCCCCCCCAAACAGGAAGGTGAGGCCCAGAGAGCATCTGTGACTCGCCCCGGTTCTTAGGCTGCAGGTCTCCAACTGTCACCCTGGGCCCTGCTGTCTGCCTATCTTCAGGCCACCAGACTTGTGGAGGAGAGCCGCGCGCTTTGCAGAGTAGGGCAGCCTTGCAGAACCTCCGCTGCCGGGTGAGATGACGCAGGCCACTGCTGCCTCACATGACTTGTCGATATTTTCATTTATTTGCTTATTCTAACTCAGCCAAGAACTTCAAAGGAGCATCATTCCTGGAGGATTTGTTCATCGATGTGTCACAGTCTAGCTACTGAGCCCATGGGCAGGAAGGAAATAGGCGGGTTCAGAGACCCAAACATCTATCCCCTATGTGTCTTGTAACGTTGGGGAGCCGAGACTCCTGCAGCCGAGACTTCTGCAGGAGGAGGTTGCTGCTGGGTGCTGGCCCTCCACCTGTGCCTGCCCGGGTGCACCCCCCAAACATGGAAGTCGCTGTCCCTGTGAGGATGAAGATCCAGGGGTGCAGAGCAAGGGCTATTGCTGGGCAAGCTGAGGGCGGAGTTAGCCCGGTGACCTACTGGCCTGGCTCACGCAGCCAGCCCGGGGGGCGGGGGGGGGGGGGGGGGGGGGGGGGGTGGGCAGGGCCGGGGGGGGGGGGGGGCGGCGCGCCCGGCCCGCGGGGGGGGGGGGGGGGGGGGGGTGCTGATCTGAGGTTTGCACAGGTCTCAGGGGCGCATGCGCTCACGCTCCAGTCCCCAGAGCAGCGCTTGTGCTTCTCCTCCAGGTCTCCACTGGTTTGAAGCCCAGTTCCGTTCCGGGGTGGCTTTTTCCCTCCTTCTTGTCCCCCTTTCCTTTAGAGCTCGGGGGGTTGGGGTGGGAGAGCAAAGGTGGAGATGCGCTGTTTTGCACAAGAGACTTGCCTGCACGTCATCCCAGCACCGAGTTCCGTTCACAGAGGAAGTGAGAGGTGTCCGATTCGGTCATGCAGAACACAGCTGGGCTGCTGGAAACGAAACACGGTGGCTGCTCTGAAGGAGGTGTTGTCCCTGGGCTGCTACAGGGTTGAGTCACAGCAGACGCCACTCCCACGTCCAAAATACCGGGCCATTGTCCCAGGGAGGTGGGCCCCTCACTCAGGTCATTTCCGACCCACTCCCCGGAATCACATTAAAGGAAAGGCAAGCCGAGGAAAAGCCCAGAAACCAGGCTGGCTCAGCAGGCCAAGAGCGGGGAGAGTCGGCCCACCAGAGCGGCGCCTGCTGCGGGACCCCCGCCCCCGCTGGGCCATCCTGGCCTTGGTGCACATCGGGACCCGGGAGCCAAGCTCGGTTGTGCGGCATCCAGAGTTAGAATTGGGGGGCATTCCTTAATAAAAAGAACACAAAATTCTGAAAACAAAGTTAAGGACAAAAGTGAGTATTTATTTAGATGCGGGGGCGGGGACCACGGTAAATTGCTGACCCCCGCACAGATTCAGGGCCGGTTCCTCAGAGACCTCCTTACCAGGTTACTGGAAATGCAATCGTAGACACTTCCTGTTTGCACCCTGCGCCCCTTCCCTGCTTGGAGCCCTCCCAGCCTCTCCCAGCTCTGAGAGCCCCAGAAGCCAGTGTCTTGTCAACTTTACAGTAAGTGTTCCTCCGGTGGGACCTCAGAGTGGACAGTCCGACAACCGCGAGAGCTGTGGGCACGTAGACACCACCCAGCACAGCTGTCCCTGGCTGTTTTGGGGGTCCTGGTCTCCTTTGAGAATTGAATGACAGCTGTGGACCCTCCCCAGAAAAATGCGTAATACTCATATCCACTACACTTTCCAGACCATTCCAGGGATTCTTGGACCCCCAGAAAGCTTACCTATGGATCCCAGGTAGGGCTCCCCTGACCTAGTGCGATCCATTCATTTCACAGATGAGGCAACAAATACCCAGAGTGGGGGGTGACTTGTTCAAGGTCACACATGGTCAGCGGGAAGCAGAGCCAGGACTCGAATCCAGCCCCCGGCTCCCCCCGACCTCCTGCACTGTGACAGCTTTGCCTCCAGCACTGGACAGAATGGGGTCCCCGGGGACGGAAACCCCAATTTAGGGCCCTTCGGAGTGTCCTTCTCTTGTCTTCTGGTTTCTGTCCTAGACATGTATTTTTGCTCAGCGTAGCTCAGAGAGGGCAGAAATGATAGCATTGAATAAACATGGACGGGTGGGGGGAAGTTGCAGGCTCTGGGTGTAAATGCAACGAGAAATTTAAAGTTGAGAGAGGGAGAAAAACAGTAAGTAAACAACATTTGCATCTCCTGCGAGAGAGCTGGTGCTGTTCTGTTCGGTGCCCAGAGAGCTGAGCCTGGGGAAATCCCAGCAAAATCACATCAGACTGGGCCCCGCATGAGCCCCGTCCTCTTCCCAAGCTACTCTCTCCCCTTGTACCCAACTCAGGTCATTGGTGGCCCCTTGGTGGCCTGAGCCCCGTGCTTCGCAGGCGTGGTGCCTTCTGCCTGTGCAGCTCCCCCCTCCTGCAGTCATGGCTGCCCACTCACCACCTCCCCGCTCGGCGGCCTGACACTTCCCCTGAGCCCCCAGCTGACTTAGGTCTCCTGGCACCTCCCCTTTCAGCACCTGGTTCGGCTCTTTCAGAGCCCATAACGTCATTCACGGTTCTCTATTTATCTGTTTCGGGGCTGTGTCCCCCAACTAGCCATTAAGCTCAGAGTGCACAGGGGCTGAGCCCTTGGTGCTTCTGGGCCCTGGGCATGACATATGGAGGCTCTCGCGAATCCCGTGCTAATTTCAGTGAATGGTGGCATCTGCTGGTTTGGACCTGGGCACCTGGGACAAATGCCTGTGGGCCAGCTCATTCCTGAGATCCTGGCCAGGACTGCGTGCAGCTGGGAGCTTCAGCACCAGACACAAAGGGAACAGGAGTGGGCGGCCAGTACCATGAATGGTGCCCAGCCCCTCAGAGCAGAGGTACCAGCCAAGCGGAGGCTCAGGGGGGCTGAGATACAAGCCGGCCTCTGTGTGCCTTTGAAGTGGAGCCTGGTGCTCTGCCTTTTTCTCAAGAGCCCACCTCTTTGAACTCCGAGGGTCCCCCAGCCTCCTGCCAGCTAGCTCACCAGCCGTTGTGCCAGGGAGTGTCAGCTGAGGTCATGGGCAGATGGCCGAGGTGGACGCGTCCCCTGAGGGCTGCAGCACTCCAGGAATGATTAGGAAACTCAGAAATGGTTTTCTCTCCTGCCTTCTGGGCTCACCTCCAGATGATGGAGCTATCTTGAGAGGGCAGCCTGTTACTCATACTCAAGTCTGTTCTCTCTCATTCCATTTTGTTTGGGGTGGAGTGTATGCTTTTGTTTTTTCTTTTTCAACTTGACACCCAGGACTTCATGACTGATGCTGTGGGCAACACCTCCCAAGGGCCGGGAGCCTGGATCAATTCTTCTTTCTTCTTCTTCTCAGTATTGGGCTGTGGGGTGAGGAGGGGAGGGATCCATGGGACAGAGAGGCACAGGGTGAGGTACAAGCTGGTCTCCCCTCCCCTCCCCTCCCAGGCTTGATGCCTGGGGAGCAGTGGTTGTGGGTGGAGGGGGCTGATACTGATTCTAGACAGTTTCTCTTCCCACTCCCATCTCCCATCCACTGGGGGTGGAGGGCAGGAGGCCAGAGACGGGTACATTCACCCCTGCAGATGGGTACCTGCTCCAGCGTGCCCCTTGCTTGCTCTTAAACATACCCCAACAGAGCAGCCCTCCCCTTCCCCGAATCTTGGATGATATAGTCAGTACAAAATTTTGTGTCTCATTTTTTTGTACCAATCAATCACCTTTGAAGGGGGATGAAAAACAAGCCACAATAGGATGTTTAGGCCACTGAGCGAAGCTGATTGGTCTGGTTGGGCCAGGTTACAATCCTGGAGCTAGCTGACTTGCCTTTGTTCTCCAGTTCATCACGATGCGGCTTACAGTAGAGTCCTGCAGCCTTGGTGGATAGAAGACATCCTCACGGCCAAGGTGACTAGTCTCTGGGCATCACGACAGGGCTCCGCAGCCTCCCTCCCTTCCTTACTCAGCTGGTGACTTTGTCTTTGATCACTGCATCATGGCTTTAGCACTTTGTCTCTGCTCTGGAAAAGCCTTTACATTTGCTCTGTCATAGCTTCCCTGACCTCCCAAGGCCAGTGCATCAAAAGAGAGTCACCATGCTGCAAACAGTGCTTCTGCTCCCAGGTGAGTGGCAGGGTGTGGGGGGCTGTCAGGAAGATGGTAGGAAATGCCAGAGCAGAAAGAAACAGTGGCTCTTATTATAGCATCTAGTGCCGGGCCTACATCACAGCAGGGCTCTGGACATTCTCGTCAAATGAATGAAGGAATTCCCAGGATTCCTAAGGGTGTGAGAAACAATATGGAGGCAGTTCCACACAGAGCCTCTGGCAGGTACCACCCGGCACTGAACAGAGTATCTGCTGCTTGCTAGCTGTGCACGTGTGAGCAGGCTACTTGATCTCTCTGGCCCTACTTCCTCATCTGTAAAAGGGGGATGATGATGATGACGACAACAATAGGGATGGGGTGGCTGGATGATAGACATTGGGGAGGGTATGTGCTATGGTGAGCGCTGTGAATTGTGTAAGACTGTGGAATCACAGACCTGTATCTCTGAAACAAATAATACATTATAGTTAAAAAAAAAAAGAAAGAAAGAAAAAAAGAAAAAGAAGAGAGCAGGAAGGGAAAAATGAAGGGGGGGAAGTCGGAGGGGGAGACGAACCATGAGAGACTATGGACTCTGAGAAACAAACTGAGGGTTTTAGAGGGGAGGGGGGTGGGGAAATGGGTTAGCCTGGTGATGGGTATTAAAGAGGGCACGTATTGAATGGAGCACTGGGTGTTATACGCAAACAATGAATCATGGAACACTACATCAAAAACTAATGATGTAATGTATGGTGATTAACATAACATAATAAAATAAAATAAAATAAAATAAAATAAATTGGTATGTATAAAGCAGTTAAAATATTGCCTGGCACATAATAGGTGCCACATAAGTGTTTGCTATTATTATTAAGACCAGAAAGACAGTTATTTGAAGGAATCAAATATTACTTTTAACCAGAAGCTATGGATTTCCTTATCTTGTAGGCAATCTGCACTCCCACAGGCTCTTCCCATACACATGGAACCATATGTTGCAGGGGTCAGCAAGCTTTTTCTGTAAAGGCTCAAATAGTATTTTAGACTTTGCAGGTCATATGATTTATGTCACAACGACTCAGTTCTGCTGTCGTAGCATGGAAACAGCCATAGACAATGTGTAAATGAATGAGCAAGGCTGTATTCTAATAAAACTTTATTTACAAAAATCAGAGGCGGGCCAGATTTAGCCCACAGACCACAATTTGCCAACCACCAATCTATTGGGATTCTATCATTTTACAAGACTCTGCTTGAATTCTACCTCTTCTAAGATTTACTTTCCTCTCCCTGAATTTCCAAAACATTGGGTCTGGAGGGAACTTAGTATCATGGAAACAATAAGCAGGAAAACTGGGTTTAAGCTCTGCCCTACTGCATGACTTTGAGCAAGGCATTTAATATCTGTGAAGCCTCAGCTTATTCACCTACAAAACAGGTGTAAAATGTTTTGCTTTACTTACTTTACAGGGTGGTGTGAAGATCAAATAGACAAGGCATGTGGTTGTGATTTGCAAACTCTAAAGTGCTACATAATGAAAGTTGGTCTTCATGCTGTCCCTGTGCTTAGGATAGTGCTTGGCACTTGGTCTGCATTAACTGCACTGAATCCCAGTAGTGGTGTTAAGTACCGATTTTTATAACAGACATATTGGTACGTGTCTGTATCTGTATTGATCTTCTTGGGCAGATGGAGAACTCAGTGGACAGGCCCAGGAGAGAGAAAGGATAGTATTTCCTGGGGTAGAATCTATAGAATGCTTGTCAGCTTGAGATGTAGGTTGGGGTCAGAGTGCAGTAGGTCTGGATTGCCATGACAGAGAGTAAGGTTTTTAAAGGCATATATGGTTAGAAATCTGTATTAGTTTCTTAGGGCTGATGCAACAAATTACCACAGGCTTGGTGGCTTAGAGCAACAGAAATTTATTTTCTCATAGTTCTGGAGGCCAGAAGTCTGAAATCAAGGTGTCAGCAGGGTTGTACCCCCTACAGAGGTTGTAGGGAAGAATTTGTTTCTTCTTCTTTTTCATTGTTGCTAACATTCCTTGACTTGTAGACATATCACTCCAATCTTTGCTTCCATCTTTACATTGCCTTCTACATTTGTGTCTTTTCTCTCTCCCATCTCTTATAAGGATGCTTGTTATTTGATTTAGAACCTGCCTGGGTAATCCAGGATGATCTTATCTCAAGATCCTTAACTTAATTACATCTGCAAAGATCTTTTTTCTAAATAAGATCACACTCATAAGCTCCAAGGATTTAGATATGACATATCTTTTAGGGTCATCATTCAACCCACTGCAGAATCTTATTATTTTCACTTAACTTTATTTTTTAAGATTTTATTTATTTATTTGAGAGAGAGAGAAGGAGAGACAGTGAGAGTACAAGCAGAGAGGAGAGGGAGAGGTGGGCTCCCTGCAGAGCAAGGAGTCCGATGTGAGGCTCGATCCCAGGACCCTGGGATCATGACCTGAGCCGAAGGCAGATGCTTAACCGACTGAGCCACCCAGGTGCCCCATTCACTTAACTTTTTATCTAAAGTATTTCCCACGTCATTGAACAGTCTTCCAAAAACATTATTTTTGATGGCTAATAATATCCCATATTGTGGATATACCATAACCAATTCATTTCCTCTTGCTAGACATTTATATTGCTCATGATTTTCTACTGGTGTAATAAGAATACAGTGCATGGGCTTGGGAGTCACACATTCCCAGGTCAGATTCTGACTCTTTCATTTACCAAGGATGTGATGATAGTCAAGTTCCATAAACTTCTCTGGCCTCAGTGTCTCATTTGTGAAATGAGGATCATACTACTTATCTCATGGGGTGATTCAGAGGATCATAGGAAAGAATGTATGTGAAGTGGCTGGTAGCTGAAGGTCTGGCACATATAAGTGCTTAGCAGTCTTGTAAATTGCAGCCACTCTTGTTTTATTAATATTGATGGCATTAATTGATGAAATTAACATCAGTTAATTTACTTAGGATGGATTTATAGAAGAATTATTCCCAAGTCAAGGGATGTAGACAGTTTTAAGGCTCTTGGTTTGTACTGTCAAATTACATTCCAGAAAAAGCATTTGCAAAGACACTCAGCCTTGCCCAATCCTACGTAGTAACTACTCTCTCTGGGCACTGATGGCCAGCTAAATCAATAGACAAAAATTTTATAAGTACCTGTTATGGAACCAGGTTTAAGCTTTGAAGAGCTTGCAGTCTACTTGGACCAACCAAATTGCATACATGAAACAAGACAAATAATAAAAAATGGAATTGAATTAATTAAATCAGCAAGTATCTATTGAGCATCTGTTATGTACCAGCTACTGCCCTAGATTATACAGTGGTGAACAGCACAGGGCCAGTCCTTGCCCTCATACAGCTTATAATCTAGAAAGTCAGAACTGGGTTGTAGCACCTCATTCCTATAGTGGAGTTCAGAGAGAGAAGGGACCCACAGGGACCACGTGGATAGGGGATGATGCTTCAAGAAGAAAGATGACCCAGGAATGGACCTTGGAAAAGGGGCAAGGACTAGAGGAGAAGGAGTGGGTGGGCATGGAGGCTTGTGCCTCATGCCCTCAGATGTTTTACGGAGGCAGAAGTGGAAAAGGGCTCAGGAGGCTCCATCGTGAAAGACCATAGTAGCCTTGAGCCTTGGCCTGGCAAGGGAGGTCAATTTTTTTTTTTTTTTTTCTTTAGAAAACTAGAGACTCATAAAATTTTCTGAGCAGGGAAAGGCTAATGAAAGCATTTAGGAAGAGTGAAAGGGTCTGGATGAGTCAAGCCTGCAGCCAGAAGGCCAGCCATACTTGGAGCTATAAATCTTGTCCTGTTTCAGAAGCAAGACATGGTAGCATGACTTGGTGGCAGCACTCACACTACTTAGCACGTGAAATCCTGAGCCTTTACCCACCATCTCCTCCAAATGCCCAACACCAAACCCTCAGCAAGCTCTAAGCTTCCTTGAGTGGTTGCCATTGTTTCCTGGGGCTCTGGGATGAACGGACCCTAGTTTCTCTGGTCCTGGGAGGTCCTGGTGTTTTAACTGCGTAGGCCATAAGTGTCCTTGAGCCAGTGACCCTTCCAGGAATTTCTTCTGTTCCACTCTGATGTGTTCCCAGGGGAGGGAAAATACTTGATGACTGACCAGCTCTATGTCCCCTTTGGGGATTAATATGCCTCCCTGGTCAGGTTTGGGGTGCAGAGGACGAGACCTCACATTTCCTGCCTGACCACACTGGCATATTCTAGTCAGTGGTGGCAAGGACTGGGGAAGGGAAAAGAACATGAGGGACTATGGGGAGACCCCTGTGTGTGCAGAGAATACCTCTTCCAACCCAACTGTCTTAGTTTAGGCTGCTATAACAAATTACCATGGACTGGGTGGCCTAAACCATACACATTTATTTCTCACAGTTCTTGAGGCTAAAAACTCAGACGTAGATGCCAGCATGGTCAGGTTCTGGTGAAAACCCTCCTCCAGGCTGCAGACAACCAAATTCTCACTGTATCCTCACATGGTGGAAAGACAGTGAGCTAGCTCTCTGGGATCTCTTTTATAAGGTCACTAATCCTATTCATGAGGGCTCCATTCTCATGACCTAATTACTTCACAAAAGCCCCACCTCCTAAAACCATCCACATTGGGGGTTAGGATTTCAACGTATGAATTTGGGTGGTGGCGGGGGACGCAAACGTAATCTTTTAACACCAACTATGAGGCCCACTCCTGTGTCACAGGCCCAGTGGGTGCAAGTAAGAGGTTGGCTCATTTAGGGTCTTCACAGAACAAAGAAAGAGCCATTTCTCTAGTCTCCTTCTATTCCTGTAAATTGGACCTCACAATGCACCCCCTTCCCAGACAGGCACATAGATTTTTCAAGGACACAGGCAAGCTCACTGGGCTGCCACCTGGTGATCTTTGCCCTGGGGCTTTCCTGGGCTTCAGTGCAGGGGGAAAGAGTGACATCCACTGAGACCCTGAACTCAGGGACCCAGGTGAGTCATCAGAGTTTGAGGTCCATCCCCGGACAGACCCCCTCATAGTGCAGACAGGGCTGGTGCAGGGCCACCAACGAGGGGCTGGGGTCAGAGCAGGCTCAGCACCTAGCTCTCTGCACTCAGAATGGAGTTCCTCCCCTACTACGTCAGGCCTCCAAAAGGTGACCTGTCCTTCCTGAAGGTGATTTGCACCAATGGAGATGGTTTCGATTTGCTATTACTTGGCACATCCCTCTTTTATTTAAAAATAGCAAAGTTCCTGAATGGGTCAGAAAATCAATAGATCCATTTAAACCTCAAACAAAAACTATTCAGGTAAAACCACAGACATGTAGAAAAACTTTTCCTGGGAAGACTGCTCGCCCTATACCACTAAATATAAGTGCTGCTGAAGGCCAGAGTTGATATAGAAAAAAAGAGAGAAACCGAGGAAGATGTCACTAAATCGTTTTTATTTCAAGAGGGAATGGAGTGAGGAATCTAAACAGAGTGGGGAAGGTGAGGACAGCTTACCAGAGGGAGTGCAAGAGGGGACTTACTGGGCTCAAGTGAAAGGATCCACCGAAGCTGGGAAACCCTCCTGCACATGGTGGGCTGTTGGAACACAGTGGTGGGGAAAGAACCTGCTCTGAAGGAACTTGGGGAAGCCCAGCTCATTCACGGAGGCTGGAATTTATGAATGAACTAGACTCCACATGGTACCGTCATATGCCCCGTGCTATGTTCCCTTGGACCCTGTGTTCACGCAGTCTTTCCCCTGAAATTCTCCTCCCTGCTGTCTCAGTCTGTTGATGCCTTAACCATCTTTTCATTAATCCACTCACTCACTGATCAACATGTAAGGAGCGCTCAGATTGTGCTCCTTTGGAGCTGGAGATAAACTATGAGCAAGACAAACTGGGTAACCGCCCTCCCTGCGCTCACGTTTGGGAGATGCTGGAGGTTGAAGGTGTTTGGGGGAGGGAGAAAAGTGGACAGGTAATTATTGCAAGACTGTCCAGGTAAATGCCGTGAAGCAGAAGTACAGGGTGTTCTGAGCACACGATGCGATCCATCCTAATCTGGGGCAGTCAGGAAGGGCTTTCCTGAGGAAGTGACGTTTGGGTGGAGCTCTGGAGGCCACGTGTGAGTTAATTAGGAGGAGGCTGGAGGGCATGGCAGGAAGAGGCGTCAAAATGTGTGCAGACTCAGAGCGGGGGTGGCTTCTTTGGGGACATGAAAGGCAGACTTGGAAAGTGGGACCCAGTGTGGCTCAGTGAAGCGTGGAGGCATGGGAGGGGGCATACGCTCAAGACTGAGTCATTCCTCAATGACTGTTTACCTCAGAGAGAGAAAGGAGAGAGAGAATTAAGGTGATAAAAATGAAAGGGTTAATATGTTACCCACTAGCTGAAGGTCAGTCAGACAAGGGATAATGAAGCAGGCCTGTGAAAGGCAATAGGGAGTAGTAGGGACTGTGGAAAACAAAAGGATTATATATATATATATATATCTCCATATATACACATATACTGTACCCAAAGGTATTTAAATTTAAAATACATTAAAACCTGTTACTGGCCAAACAAAGCAAAATCTGAAGGCTACCACACTTTTGGGTACTTGATTACAGGGGAACTTGGTGCCTGGAAATAAGGAATGTGGTGGAGGGAGCTGGGAACTGCTTGGCCAAGAGCCAGATAAAGAGCCCAGAAAGCCCCTCTGGTCCTGATTCCCCCCTGTGCCTGTCAGATGGTCTGCTCTGTACACATGCTCCTGGTGGCCCCCTCCAGCTTGCCTCCTGGGGCTCACCTATCCCAGGGTCACCCCAATCTCTCCAAAAGCAGAGCCGAGGGCAGGATAGTACCTGCTGACTCACATGGATGGTGAGCTGGGCAAAGGGCCCTGAGCAGCTATGCGTAGCTCAGGAGCACCTGTCCGTGGGCTTGCAAGCATGGCAGACTGGCAAGCTAAGAAGACATGAAGATTTGAGGGTGAGGGAGAGTAGGGAAGAGAAACAGATGATGCAGAAAGGAGCTGAAGCAGATGCATAACCTGAGAAAATAAGATTAGAGAACTGACACACTTATTGGTTATTTCAGTGTTAATTTCCTAGCCCAATTTTGGGTCATTTGCATCTCATAATTGGCTCTTTCAAAACTTGAAGATAGGGGAGCTTATTTGGCAACCTCCTCCACTTTCCCTTTGTGATGGTAAAAGCATGGCTGAGCTTATCTTAAATGTAATCACGTTTGATCAAAAAACAATTATTGGGTTCCCCCCCTCTTCGTTCTGATTTAAATGACCTTGCATGTATGGGGGGGTTTTCTGCACTTAATCGCTTCTCGGTTGTGCAGAGGAAGATGCTCAGCTTTGGTGTGTTTGCTTTCCCTGCAACTCTGATTAAGAACTCCATTCCTTTCGCTAGACCTTTGTGACGGAAACCTCTTTACATGACAGGAGGAAAAGCTATCTCACCAAAAGAGAAACACTTTTAAAGGCCCTTTCAATATGCAAACATTTCTCTTGCCGCACACTTGCCTCTAATTGTTGGTTCTACCACCCCCTAAAACAAAATGTGGAGATATTCCCTGAAGGAAACTCAGCTGAGCCATAATTTTGAAATGACAGGCTCATGAATGGCAAGTCTCTAAAGGCAGTAAAAATTTGTGGCTTCTTGATGGCCCGATGTCCATTTCACTTAATGCCAGAAGAGCACTGGGTTTGTGTTCAGATATCTACTCTTTTCCTCTCAGTCCACAGGATTCTAGTGGAGTTGACTTTGCCTTGAGTCCCAAAAAAAGGTATTACATCGGGGCTGAGAGAGCCAGAGAGTGATATTCTCTGGCTGGTTCAGGGATGGCCTCCTGAGCAATGACTGGCCAATTAGGGTCAAGAAGACTCCATTTGGGACAGGTTTCAGCTACTAGAGCAGATTCTTTCCCTTTCCTGCTGTACCAAAGCCTGAGGGGACATGAGGCTTGAGCCACTTTGGCCATCTTGTCCCCACAACAAGAAGACTTATGAGAGCCAACACGTCAGAAGACAGAACCAAGAAAAGAAATCCAGTCCTTGTGACATCACTTGAGCATTTGAATCTCACAGTGTGTGAAGCCAGCCTACCCCGTGGACTTCTACACGAGACCATACATTTCTAGTTTTTTCTTGAGTCTGTCTGGATTAGGTGTTCTCAGTCTTCTGGGTATCATCTATCCAAACATAAAGATATGTGACTGGTTGCAGTATAGGATTCCAGTCAAATCTGCCCAATTACTTTAGTTACACCTTCTCGTTGCTGTATAATGTTTTCAACTCCTTAAAGCATCTTGACAAATGTGCTATTGCATTTCATCCAGACCACTCTTATGGGAATTTTCCCACGTCACTTCCCTGTGATAAGCAGCTCTCCCAGGATGACCCTGCTACTATAGAGAAGAGCCCCGATTTCCCAGCAGGCCTGCAGAAAACTCCTCTCTGCCCACATCCTCTTTTCTTGAAAGAAAAAGTTAAACATTTTAATAACTATCCCAGGAAACTCAGTCTTGGGAAGGATGATTAAACAGGGAGGTTCTTTTCCACTGCAGCCTCTTAATAGACAAAAACCAGGAAAAAATCCCAAGTGTCCAGCCATGAGCACCTCTTTATAGTGGAGTAGTGTGAACCCTTTAACGAGGCCGACCTAAATGTCCAACTGCCAAGCAATACAGGTGAAAAGGCAAACTGTGTGTGTAATACGCTATGTTTGAGGTTTTTTTTAAGAAGTGCTGATGCTGAGGCAGAATGAGTCAATTTTGGGGGTGCTGAAAGACGTAGTTAAGGAGTGGGGCTATAGGAACCTGAAGCTGGAAAGGAAAAGGGGTGGCTGGTGATTTTCTGGAGGAAAAGGCAGATTCCTGGTACTTAGCATTCATTCAATGTCTTAATATTTCTACTGTGTGTCTTCTTCCCAGTCATTGATCTGGGCTATGTCTGCAGACACCCGGGCCAGGATGGCCTCATTCTCCAATGCTTCTAGGATTAACCTTATTTTGGACAACAGGTATATGGCTTGAAATCCTATATGAGAAAAAACATTTACAAATGTATTAAGCTCAAGAGGTGGGAACAGAGGAATGAAGGATGTAAGAACCTAAGAACCTCATGGGCCCTGCACCGTCCGTCCCCAGGGCCCCAAGGGGGTGTCACCAGGAGCGTGGGGTCCACCGCAGGGCACAGCAGCGGGACCTGGGGACACACTTTGAGAAGGACAGGTATCTGGCCTCTGAGGAGCAGGAGGGACGTACGACCCAACTGAAGAAGCTCCTGGGATTCAAGAACCAGCAGGCCAAATGTTCTCAACAGCAGGGACAGGACCAACCACAGCAATGCCCAGGGGAGCCCAGGAGAACTTACCCAAGACCCTTTCAGGGACCCGCTCTCACCCCCAAGACGTCTGGGCACCAAGCAGGCACGAGCTCTGCAGACAGGACTCAGTCCAGCACTAGGAAGTTACTGAATGTATAGGAGCGTCTGACCCTGGAGTGCCTGGAGCCTGGGACGGATGGAGGGTACGGTCTGTGAGCTGCCCTGACGTCACTGTTTGAAGCCACGCCTTGATGGTCTTTGCCGCTGTTAACGATGCCATAGTGTGGACGGCACATCATCTATTTATCCAGTCGGCTACTGGTGGCCATTTGTCTCGTTTTCACTTTGCAACCATCACAAATCATGCTGCTTTCATCGCTGGGTTTGTGCGCACGCTGTCAGTTCCTAGGACGAGGACTTGGATTGCTGTTCACGGGTCCGGCTTTTTGTGTTCGGCTTCAGTGGATGCTGCCAGAGTGTTCCAAAGGCTTTGAAGCGTTTACCCTCCCATCAGAGAGCTCCTGCTGCTCAGCATGGACTTCTAAGTCTTTGTCGATCTACAATTTTACCCCCTATTCACAATCCATGGCTTTTGTTGACAGTGAGGTGATAGTGAGGTTGGGCACGCCTCACATGTTCACCAGGCATTAGGATTTCTCGTGTAAAGTGATTTTTCACCCATTTTGACTTGAATTGATTCTTAGAGCTCCCTTAACCATTAATGTGCTGCAAACATTTCCCCCCATTATGTGGCTTGTTTTTTCATCCTTTGTGTCTTTTCATGAATAGAATTTCTTGGTTCAAATGTTGTGTATTTATTTCATTGTTTCTCAAATGATCTGTGGGTGATGGACCTTTTTTTTTTTTTTTTTTTTTCCATTTCCATCAGGGAGCGATTGATAGGTTCTAAAATAAAATAAGATTATTAACATAGAGCAAAATTTTTAAAAAACAAGAAAAATACTAAGACAGGAAGGAAATCTTACTGAATCCTTCTGTGGCTTTGACTTTTCATACTTTATTAGGTTTTCTTCAAGTGGAGCACCTGTATTGAGCCAGACACATTCAGGCACTCGACAGATGCTTTCGAATCTAAAATGGAGAGGATAGAGACATCTCACTGGCCTGGAGTGCTGGAAATGGTGCATGACAGAAAAGAATATTGAGCTTCCAGACACGAAAAAGGAACACCAGAAAACCAGTATAATGACAAAATGTCCTCAAGCACAAAAGTGTGAAAACAATCAGATTAAGAATGGAATACATTCTACCCTAGCATATTTCTTGCCATATGAATGGTCTACCAGAATAAAAAACAGGGAACACAGTGATCTTACTCATTTACATGCCATTACCCAGAATGCTCTATGGGCTTATCATTTTGAGGAAGAACTCTGCGAGCGTCAGAGTTTGGAAATGAAAGCAAATTAATTTTAGCTATGACAAAGATGTGTGTGTGTTGAGTGTTTGCATCAAGTATCTGGGGGTGCACTGAGTGTGTGTGTGTGTTTATATGTGGAATGTGTGTTGAGTGTGTGTGTGTTTGCCTGCAGGTGCCCACAGTAGGAATGTGTGTGGCAAGGACACCAGGAGGATAAAAACACACCTGCTTTAGGTCACACATGTTGCATCGGGAAACCAAAGGGCTGCTCCAGAGTCTGATTTCCTTTGTGCAGTTTGCAGCTTGGCACAAATGAAACAGCAGACCAGCTACTATTTATTTGGAGGTGATTGCTTTGAGCAGTCTGGAAAAGGAGAGAGGACACGGGGCCAGGGTCTGTCCTCAGCCCACATGGTAATCTCATGGCTGGCAGGTTCTTAGTCATCTCTTTCTTCACAGGGACTTACAGCCCACTTTTGCTCCTTTTCAAGTGAAAAACTAAACCTTAATTATCCAGAAAGAATCACAGGATGGGACACAATTCACCAAGAAAGTGTGTGTGGTAGGAGGAGGGGGGATGATGACAAATTGACCATTAAGAAATCGGCCTGTGAGCTCTCATTCAGTTACCTATGTATGATCTAGACCCAAAATAGGCTGAAAGCTCTTCAAGACTTGGGAATTTTAATTCGTTTCCCTACCCAGCTCCCTTCCCCTCTTTGTCACACTCGGCACTATTAAGATCTTGATAATAACGGGGGCGCCCGGGTGGCTCAGTGGTTAAGCATCTGCCTTCAGCTCGGGTCATGATCCCGGGGTCCTGGGATCGAGCCCCACATCGGGCTCCTGGCTCAGCGGGGAGCCTGCTTCTCCCTCTGCCTCTCTCCCTGCTCATGCTCTCTCTCTGTCTCTGTATCTCTGTGTCTCAAATGAATAAATAAAATCTTAAAAAAATATCTTAATAATAACGGTGATAATAGCTAACCCTGAGCACCTGCTCTATGCCAGGAGCCTCGCAGAAGCTTCACTCCAGTTGACAAGGTGCCACACGATTTGGCCCCTGCAGACCTTTGCCTTCCCAGCTCATACTCCTCCCTCTTTGTGCTCCAGCCACATCAGCCTTTTTTTCTGCTTCTTGAACCCACTAAGCTTGTCCCCATCTTAGAGCCTTTGGGCTTTCAGTTCCCTCTGCTCAGAAGCTTCTCTCTCCAGCTGTCAGCATGGTCTACTCTGTCGAATGCTGCTGAAAGACCAACTAAGTTCAGAATAGAGCAGTAATTGCTGGACTGGGGCAATGCAGACATTCTTGGTCATCTTGACAGGTGTGGTCTCCGTGGCTTTGGGACGACAGAAGCCCAACTGCAGAGCACAGAGGAGACCACATAGAGTGAATAAGCAGAGACGGTAATTACAAAAATGTTGCCAGGAATGGAGGCAGGAAAATAATAGCAGGAGAAAGATGTGGGGTCAAGGAGGGTTTTTTTGGTTTTTTTGTTTGTTTGTTTTTTTGCTTGTTTCCTTTTAAGACAAGAGATAAGAGAGCATGTCTCTATGTAGGTGGAAATGGCACGAGCCTCTGGCACGGGGATAATTTCTGGGAAGAGACGTTTTGGAGAGGAGCAAAGTGAAAACAGGGTCTGATAGGAAAATTGTAGATCTCCAGGCAATATTGAGTTTGCTCAATAAATTTAATGCTCACAAAATCCTATGGGGTAGATACTGGTATTTTTCTTATTTCATAGATGAGAAATCTAAGGGCCAGAGATGTAAAAGAACTTGTCCAAGATCACAGGCAAGTAGAGGAACTAGCTGGGGTTTGAAATGAGTTTCTGACTCCTGGTAAATCACAGGATCCAAATGCAAGATTATGAAGGGTGAAAAGTCAGCTCCTGAGCCAGAGAAAAGCTCGAGAGTTATCAGAGATATACCTAAAACCTGAGGCTTGCAATTCGGGTGCTGGAGAAATGGCATAGCTCCAGTGGTTTATAAATATGGGAGTTTTGAAGATTTTTATTTAGTTGCCAAAAAACATATCTGTTGGCAATATTCTGTTTGACACTTGGGTGTTTGCTTTCAGGCACATTTCTGTTTTGTGTGCTTTTCTGTTTGTGTGTTACATTTCATAACAAAAGGTTTAGAAATAAGCCTGAGCTGCCTTGTTGGTGGTAGATAATATCGACCATCTCCGCTCGAAATGTGGCACGACTTAGTAATTAAACAACCTGACTGGTCATCAGAACCACCTGGGAAAACTTCTAAAATGAAGATTCCCATCCAAGACCGGGGACTCAGAATTCCCCGGCACACAGCCCAGAACATGTATCACCGGAAGCTCCCCATGACTCCCATGCTCAGCTAACTTTGGGAACTGTTGGCCTCAAGCACACCAGTTCAGTTAAAATCAATGTTTTCTGCAATGTTGTTTCCTATGGTCTTTGGAGATGCTCAAAACATGCCTCCTGCTAATTGGCTGGTCAACTCAACAATGTCCTATGTTCTCCTCTCCTGCCCTGTACCCTGAAATTGACCCTACCCTTTTACTTTCTTTCTGATTGTTCCACTGCTTCATACCATGGAAATAAGTATATGCAAATGCACTGTGTTATAAGAAATATCCTTTAGCTTCAACACTAAGTGATCGTAGGACTGATCACATCGCTTCTCTCTCATTAGCATTCCTCTCCCTTGACACCTCCTGGGGAAATACTCCACGCCACCCTGAGGAAAGAGCTTTATAGGGAGGTTGGAGCCACAGGTGGTGGGGTGTACATCCATGTGGGAATCAACCGGCTTCTTGACCGGACTAGACCCAGCAGTGGATAGATGACACACCTGCTAGGAAGACCACAGCAGTGTACTGGTCAGGGAAGGAGACGTTCTCCACACTCATTTCTAATCCAGAGCCAGCTGAGCGTGGCCACTCCTGGACGGGAAAGGCAGAAATGCTCAGATGGGGGTGGATGATTTAGGAGAAGGTAAGAGCTGAAGCAGCATGAACCAGCCTGGGTTCGTAATCAAGACTCACAGAGGCCCTAGAGGAGCCAGCTCTGGGAGTATCACCTTCCCTCATTCTCTAACCTAGAAAGAACACAGTCAAAATACAGTTCCCAAAAAATACAGTTCCAGTTGCCACCCTTCTCCGAAAAGAAAGAAGTAAAAGAGCGTGAGTTCGAGACTTGCTTTGCAATTTGAATCTCAGGAATGCGTAACAAGCAGCAGTCCCTGCCTTCAGAGCAAAGATGCTCTATTAAAACTTGACTCATCCTTGGCAGTTTATTGTGTTCCCCCCACCCCTCCTTCCTTGTGACACAGAGGAGTGAGGTGAGTAATCCTCTACGCAGTGAGAGAAAAATAGATCCCCACATGCCTTCCATTATGCGAAAGGCCTGTGTCACCAGCTGTGGCAGCAGGGGGCGGGGTCATCATCCATCACAGGGGAACAGTCAGATCTGCCGACTCCCTCTCTCCAGGGCTATTTGTGGTTCCAAAAGTGCAACAAGCAGGGACTCAAAACTGATAAGCCCAGAGAAGTCTAAAAGCCCTGCTGGGGGTCTTATGAGAGCCACAGTGGTCAAGAGCCTTTGCGTGCAGGAGTCCACAAGGCCACACAAAAGGCAAACAGTTGGATCCACCTTCTGCTGCCTGACGCTTCCTGCCCCTTCCCCACAGGCCTAAGAACTCCCTCTTTTTCCCCAGCGTAAAAATAGCTAATATTTACTGAGTGCCGGCTACATGGCAGGCATTGGGCAAAGCATTTTCCATGGGTTATGCACACTCATTTTTGTGTGCATGTGTGTGCACACACGTGTGCGTACATAGACATACACACACACACCCTGAGGTGGGTACTAACAGAATCTCCTTTTGCAGATAAGGAAACTAAAGCACAGGAAATTTTCATAACTGGCCCCAGAGTTACCTGGTTAATGCAGGACACAGACCCAAGTAGTCTTCAGAAGAGTGCTCTAAACAAACACAACCATATTATATGATCTGCTTGGCTAAATGCAGTTATTTGAACAATGAACAAGAGACGGATAGGAAAAAATTTCTGTTTCTTCATTTATTTGCTTCATAGACTCCCCAGGTCTTATCCCAGAGATTGGAATACCGATCAATAACCCCAGACGTCCTAAAAGCATTTTTTGTTACAAAAGGCCTTCTAAAAGGAGGAAATGGGGATGTGGTCATTGCCAGAGCTGGAGGCTTCCTAATAAAGCAGTAGCGGGTACAAATCACAGGTGATTATGTGAAGCTTCTTTCTCCCTTACAAAAGCTTACAAAAATTGAAAAGCCTCTATCTTCCCCTATGCAGTTTTAAAAAATATAAATTAATTTCCAATATGTCAGCACCGTATTTCCCACTTCTGGAATTGACCACATTATCCTCCCACCCAGCTGGAACTGTGCTAGGGAGAAAAATAAATGTTTGTCTCAATGGCATTTTCTTATTCAGCTAATTGATTTTTTAAAATAACAATAATGCTTGAACATCCAGCCGCCTAATTACTAGCAGCTTTTTATTTGCACTATCATTAACTTCACAGCTGCCTTGCCGCTGACAAGTTGTACCACCGAGACATCAGCTGCAACTGCTAGTTTCTGAAAGGAAGAGCATGAGTAAGGCCTGACTCTCCCTCTGCCAAGGTCAGCGAGGGCTTCGGGCTGATCTCAGCAGCACAAATGCCCCACTTCAATCGGAGGAAACTGCTCGTGGGAACCATGTTGGGTGGAAGGAACCTTGAAAGGCATCTGGTCAATCCTCTCCACTTACAGATGAGGGAGTTTGAGGTCCAGAGAGGTTAAGAGGCTTGCTTCGGGTCACACAGCTCCTCACCTCTTGTGCTGGAACTGCCACCCAGGCCTCCTGATTCCTTAGCTATTTTTTTTTTTTTAATTTAAATTGAAGCATACACACAGAGAAGCATATGTATCATGAGTGTACAACTTGAGTAATTATCTTTACGTGAACACATCCATGCAGCCACCACCCAGGTCAAGACACAGACCGCCTGAGAAGCCCCGCTGGTGTCCTGCTTCCCTTCACTACAAACTCTCTTCTCTGCAAAAGTATCGTGATCCTGACTTCTAACATCACGGGTTACTTTGGCTTGGCCCAGGTTCTTTCGATAAAAAGCTGTGTTACATGGAGTTTAGCTACTCAGACCTAAAAAATAAATGTGAATTGGAGTGAATTAAATGGTGAATTAAGACAGCATATCCCCAAAGGAAACCCCATACCGTTAAGGAGTATGGGGTCTCCCTTGGGAGTGATGAAAATTGGGACTAGGTGAAGGTGGGGATTACACAACATCGTGATGTTCTAAATGCTGCTGAACTGTTCACTTTTAAATGGTTAATTTTGCTGTGTGAATTCTACCTCAATTAAAAAAAACAACCTCATCCCTTAAGATATGTACATTTCATTGTATGTAATTTTAAACTAAAAATAAATTGTAAAAATATTCAACTCTTAAAGACACCATATCCCTAACAAAGTCTTGTCAATCCCTTCCACACATCTAACCCTACAGTACCTGGCCGGCAAACCTTACTGACCACCTGACCTGGGTGTTTTCCTTTGGCTTTCTTCTCTTCATTGCACCGCCATGTGCCTCTTGTCCTTATCTCTCCACGAAACAGTCCCTTATCAGGGTCATCTTGCCAAAGCCACCGGCCCGTTCTCTGTCCTCATCTTTCTCAACCTCAGGGCAGCATTCAACCTAGATGACAACTCGCTTGTTCTTGAAACACTTGTCTAGGCTTCTGTGACATCATGTTTGCCTGGTTTTCTTCTTACCTCACCAGCCATTCCTCATTTCCCTTTGCTCCTTCTGCCCTTGGTGCAGGCCCGGGGCTCTGTGTTTTAGCACCTCTCTTCTTTAGCTGGGTGTCCTCATCCAGTCCATCCACGTCTATGATTTGCAAGTAACTATCTCCAGCCTAAACATCTCTGCTGAGTTCCAGGTGTGACTAACCAACTGCCCACTTGACATCTCTGCTTGGAACGTCTCACACAGCTAAGACAGAAATATGGATTCTTTCCTACCCCAAGTCTGCTCCCCAACTTGGATTTCTCACTTTTGTAAGTGACACCATCATCCACCTAACCACTTGGGCTAAAACTTGATCATTGTGCTTGAATCATCCCTTTTCCTCACACCTCACTTCTAACCCATCAGTGTATCCTATTGTCTCCACCTCCCAAATGTATCCCAAATCCACCACCTGTCCATTTCCATGTCTGCTGCTCTAACCCTGGTCCAGGGTCCCTCCATCATTTCTCACCTGGACTCCTGCATTATCTCCTAATAGGTCTTACTTCCCTCTTGTCTTCCTTTAGTCCAACCTTTACCTGACAATGGGAATAATGTTTTTAAAAGGTAAGTCAGGTCCTCTTAGTGAGTGCCCACTGCATTCAGAATAAAACCCAAACTCTCAGAAGCTCAACGGGCTGCCCCAGCGTACCTGTCCAGTCTCATCTCTCTCCACTTGTCCCTCACTCAGGGCACTGCAGCCACACTCACTTTCTTTCTGTCTCCTGAATAGGCCAGTCTTGTTCCAGTCTGAGGGCCTTTATATCTGCTCTTCTTTTGGTGGGGGCATTCTTCTCATCTTGAGCGGCACCTCTTATTATTATGACCTCATCTCGAGTGTCACTACCTCCTTCAAGAGACCTTCAAGAGACCTACACCCACTAAAAACAGCCTCTCCTGCTCAAGATTCAATGTATTCCTCTTGATTCTTTTTATATATGCCTAAACTTTTCTTATGTATTTATTTTGACTTGTTTAATAGCTATCTCCTCCTGCTAGGAGTTAAGTTCCCTGAGGGCAAGGACTCAGTTGTATTCATGGTTTTATCCCCAGTGCTTAGAACAGTATTTAGCGATAGAAAGCACTATGTAAGTTGATTGGCTGGATCTCATCAACTCACCTGAGATGGGAAAGCAAATTATCGTGATATGGTCTCCCATTATTTATCATTTCAGGACACCAAGTGGCAAGTAACAGAAACCCAGTTTAGACTGCCCTAAGCAATAGTAACAGAGAAGATCGAGAATAGGTCTGTCTTTAGGCACGGCTGGTACCATTGACTCAAAACTGCCAGAATTACTGCCTTGCAATCTCTCCTTCTCTCTCTCTTAGCCCTGCCCTCCTCTGGATCGGTTCCACTTGCTGGCAAGCCCTCCCCATGCAGTGACTCCTGCCAGCTCTGTGTTTATGTTCTACACTGTACAGCTCCGCAACCCAGTAGAAAGAGAGCTGCCTCTTCCCAGCCTTTCCAGCAAAAATCTCAGAATTGACTTTCACTGGACCAACTTGGATCACATGCCCATCCCTGAACCAATCACTGTGTCTAGGGAGAAGGAACATGCTAATTAGTCAAGCCAAGTTGCTCACCCACTCCTGGACAGGATCATGTGATTGGGAATTGGCTCCACCTGGGCCACATGGTTTGTGGGCAGAGGAGAGTGGCCTCTCCCCAAAAACTTCAATGCTATCACCAGGGGCAGAGATGCAAGTTGTGGGAGAAAAAAAAAATGTCCATCACAACTGTCTTTTTGTTTCAGGGAGCTGAAATTTGTGCCAGTTCCAGAATAACCTATGATTTTAATGTTTAAGGATCAAGAATGGTCTGACTGCTGCCATCTTACAGGGCAGCCTGATCAGCTCAATTACCCACTGAAGATTTACACAACACTGACCATCTCGTGTACCTTATCTCATAAGGCCTTTGTGACACCTCCTGGCCTGGAAGGGGTCATGCTTTGTTAGTCTCCTGTCTGTCCACTGGTACTGAGTTTATGATTAAGGCCTGACCTCAGGACAGGAGGGTCAATGTCCTAGACTCTCATTTCTCTGGTGTCAGGCCTCCAAGTTCCTGAGCCCTGGTCCATAAAGCCCTCATCTCTCTAGGTCTGGAATGTTTCCCTTTGCCTTGCATCATTGTTAGTCTTCTTGATTTTGCCCCTCAACTCATTGTGCTGGACTGCTCCTTCCTACCCTACCCCTCTGAATTTGCTTTCTGACCAGGCCGGCTGCTACCCAACATCTGCCTTCACATCAGGCATTTCCCTCACCAGGTCATTCCTTCCTTAATCTTCAATGATGGGCATCATACAGAGGGAAGAGCTAGAAGTGAGTTGATCCCTACCTCGTGATTACCTTTCATATACTCACAGATTGACACTCAGTAGGTCATCCGTTTTCCCTTCTCCAAATTCCATTTATTTAGTAAAATCAAGTTTTCTTAGCCCTTTCAAATTGTTACTCCCCATTTGGTCCTCTGCAATTACATGTCGTATGCTCTGTGGCTGAGATACAGTAATAAGAGCACCGTCGTTTTTCCTCTGAGTCATGAACTTGGGGACAAAGTATTCTTCATGATCCCACTTGTTATTTCCTTTTTCTTTAACTGCAGAAAGTCACTCTGGTGGTCAGGTGAATTCCTTAGCAGTGATCCTTTGTCGCAAGTGTTCTCATTCTAACCACTTATGTTGGTTGAACCCATCTACTTGCACAAATAGAAACAAAAAGCTTATTTCTCTACAGAGGCTGCTAACCTGACCCACAAAGGCAGTTTTACTCCCACCAAAGTGTAAAATCCATGATGACAGGAACTTTGTTTAATTACTACTTTATCTCCAGTTCTCGGCATATATCAGTGCTCAATGACTGTGGATTCACTCATTCAACAAATGCTTATTAAGCATTTATTAAAGAGGGCACTGTGCCAGGTGATACTTGGGATTGAAGGAATAAAAACAAGTGTACCTAGGAGGATATTTCAGGCATGAGTAAGAGAACTGTCTTAAACAATTAGGCATTTATTAATGGACATAAGTAGCAGTCTAAATTTAGATCAACTCAGGTTGGTTTGATCCACCCTCAAGGATCCAGGTTTTTTCAGTTTCTCATCCTAAGACTTACTCCCTCTGGGGGAGAGGGGAGAGGAGAGAGAAAGATCATAGGGTAGCTGCCAGTAACCACTAGTTTAACAGCAGGAAAGAGTAAAGCTTCCTACAAGAGAAAGACCCTTCCCAGAAGTCTCCCGCACTCCTCTTCCTTCTCTCAAAGGCCAGAATTGGGTCACACACCTATTACTGAACCATGGTATTTAGCTTCAGACCATTCGGTCCTCACTTCATGCTGAAGGTGAGGGGATGCTTCCTCTGAAGCAAGGGGACTATGCTGAGGAGGGGTGGCTCTCTGAATACATGCAGGTTCTGTAAGAAAGGAAGGGAGTAGGAACTGGGGACCTAGAGGTGGGGGGAAGGGGGTTGCCATAGCAATCACCACACAGCATCACAAGATTTATGATGAAAGTCTAGAGTTTTAAAAAGTGCCTGCCTATATACAGACAGTCCCCAACTTACGATTGTTTGACTTACGATTTTTCAACTTTACAATGGTGTAAAATGATATGTATTCAGTAGAAACCATATTTCATATTTCGAATACCGATCTTTTCCTGGACTAGCAATATACCATAGGATACTCTCTTGTGATGCCAGTCAGCCACGTGATCATGAGAGTAAACAACTGCTACACTTTTTAAAAAAGATTTTATTTATTCGTTTGACAGAGAGAGAGAGAGCACAAGCAGGGGGAGCGGCAGGCAGAGGGAGAGGGAGAAGCAGGCTCCCCACTGAGCAGAGAGCCCAACATAGGTCTCAATCCCAGGACCCTGGGATCACGACCAGAGCAGAAGGCAGACGCTTAACTGACTGAGCCACCCAGGCGCCCAACTGCTACACTTGTAACCAATCTGTACCCAGACAACCATTCTGTTTTTCACTTTCAGTATTCAATAAATGACATGAGATATTCAACACTTCATTATAAAATGCACTTGTGTTAGATGATTTTGCCCAACTATATGCTAATGTAGGTGTTCTGAACATGTTTAAGATAGGCTAGACTAAGCTGTGATATTTGGTAGGTAGATTAGGTGTATTACATGCATTTTCAACTTGTGGTATTTTCAACTTACGACGGGTTTATTAAGATGTAACACCACCGTAAGTTGAGGAAGATCTGTAAGATCACCTAAGTAGTGATTCTGATTCAGAAGGTCTGTTGTGGGGCCTGGACATTTGTAATGTCTTAAAAGCAGCATGGGTGATTCTGATGCCCAGCCTGCATTGCATACCAGTGCTGTAAGCTAAGCACCATCATCCCATCAGTGTACAAATAAGAATTCAGCACAGTCCCTACCCTGGAAAACCTACACTAAGTGTCCTTTAAGAGATTTTGGCATATGTGCCAGAGAAGCTCCCTCTGAGCTCGTAAGTTGGGAAAGGTTCTTGAGAGAGAGTGGGACCTCCAAAGATGAGTAAGACTTAAATAGAGAACCCAGGGAAGCAATGTAGCCAGAAGGGCACAGCATGAGCTGGGGTGGAAAAAAATGGAACACTTGTCAACTCATGTGTCATGTTCGTCACAGGACAGGCTGATCTCTGTTTTGTTACCTCACTGGTACTTGAGAGAGGGAAGTTTTCTCATCTTCAGTTTTCTCATCTTGAACCAATAATTGGAGAAACTGAGGTTTGTTTCCAGAACTTGGTGAATCAGTGCTATCTGATATTCCTGATACTTTGCTGGAACTATTTGCCAAGCTTCCTCTTTGAGCACAAAGGGGATTTTAAGAGGCAATGATTGGGGCTTTCACATATCTGTTTTAAAAATCAAAATCACTGGGTGGAAAAACCCTATGAGATCACCTCTCTGCTCTACCTGACCTCTGTGGGGGAGACACAGTGATCTTAGAGACAGAGGTATTTCAATTCCTCCTCAAAGCAAACTAAGATAAATCCAAACAAATCCAGCCAGGCTGCAAAAGTGATTGGAAGGAAACTTAGAAATAAGCTAGAGAATATGGGGGAGATTTATAAATTGGCTGGCAATTGGATTACATTTAAAGATTCAATTAATGACAGATTGAGAATAGAGTTTCTTTAGTGAGTTTGTTAACTCCCAGGCAAGAGGCTTGGTGGTTTGCTGATAGCACAAGGTGAGTCATGCAGCACTGGCTGGCTCAGTCAGGCTGGGACAAATGTCACCCACTCACTTTGATGGATGCACCCCATGCATAGAAATATGTGAACAGATATTGATTTTTTTTTAAACTCTACCATTACTCACTGTTCTTGACAACTTATTTTCCTTCTTTGGTATACCTTTGTTAGTTGATACTTCTGCTGCATCTAAATTGCTTTTTAGTGAACTTTAAAGGGGTCTCTCTCATTCTAACAGAGTTTCTGAGAGGTAGAGAGTTGGCAACAGACTTGCTATATATGGCTTGGGCTGGACATTCTGGAGGAATATTGCCTCTCTCGGGTTTCAAGAGCCCTCCCTATGTTATCTATTAAGTGGGTTCAGGGCAAGAATACTGGGTAAGTCAAGAGGTATTTACAGAAAATACTAATGTGGTAATTAGCTTCAGAAACAAGAAAAACAAAATTTGTGCATACTTTTCAAGGAGGGGTCATATTAGAAACTTTATAAGAGAATGATTTTGTCTGGAAGCTCCTAGAAGGAGAACACCAGGCCACAGAGAAGAGGACTGGTATAAACCAGTGAGAGCAGAGGTAAGTGCTGGCTCACCTGGTTTCTAGCCCTGTACCCAGCCAGCTTTGGCAGAAGGAAGATGGAGCAGAAGCAAGAGCAGCTGATATCAGAGTGATGCAGTACCAGAGGCCTCCCTACAAAGTTAAAGATGACTCACACCTGTTCAGCTGTGAGAGTCAAACCTTTCTGTGGGTTCCACCTTCCTGGTTTGAGCTGGCCTCTAAGTTCAGAGAGAATCATTTCCCATCATGGTGGATCTGAGATCAATAATGCTGATGAGCTGAAAATGATTGCAAACGAAAGATATTTTGGAGAAATTTAGGCCTTGTTTTGGCAAATGAGTTGCTTAAATCCATTTGTGAGTCTATGAAATAGGCTCATAAAAGAGCCTCCTAAATCTAGCTTAGAAGCGAAGTCCCCAAGAATATGAATGGTGGGCATGAGGACTATTGCACAACAAGTGGTATAAAAAGCAAACAAGGGTAGTCTATGGTTGAAAAGAGTACAAAAATAATTTCACTGAAAAAGACTGCTCTCCCAATTTAGGCCAGCTGGTCTACCCATGCGCTAATGATCATACAAAAAGGTGGTCACCTAAGGAGGTGAATCATTTAGCTCAAGTCATCGTTGAGCCCAGTATGCTTCAGCATCTTCAAGTCTCCTTACCTAAGCATGTGTACAAAGTCCCTCTCCTTGGGCTTTTGCCCCAAGTTCTTTTCTGCTTTTTTTCACGTGGATATTTTTATCTTGGGAAAGTTTATCATGGCAAAGAAGATCTTAGTGGCTAAAAAATGGATAGGCTCCATTTAGATAATCAATTCAAACTCTGTTTTACTCAGGCATTCACTCATTCAACAAACATCAAGTATCTACTATATGCCATATTCTGGAGATCTACAGATGAATAAGACCTGATCCTATAGGAAAATCAATGGTGAGAGTATAGTGGAACACTAGCTATAACAGAGGTAAATAAGCACAGGATGCCATGACATCAAAAAGGAAGAGCATGGATGGGGTGCCTGGGTGGCTCAGTCGGTTGGTTAAGCATCCAACTCTTGGTTTGGGCTTGGGTCATGATTTCAGGGTCATGAGATTGAGCCTGCATCATGATCTATGCTCAGCGTGGAGTCTGCTTAAGATTCTCTCCCTCTTCCTCTGCCCCTCCCCCACTTGCTCATGCTCTCTCTCTTTCTCTCTCTCAAATAAATAAATAAATAAATAAATAAATAAATAAATAAATAAAATTTTTTAAAAATTGGAGGAGCATGGGAACATCCAATTCTGCTGGGAAAAGGAGTAAGGGAAGGTTTACAAGAGGAGGTGAACTTTGAGGTGGGGGTTGAAGGATGAGTACAGATTAGCCAGAGAAATGAGAGAAGAAAAACCTCCCCCACACCACACACAAAAGATCAACATTGGCAAAGCCACAGAGGTGTGATACCATGGCTCATTTAGAGAACTGCAAATGATTTGATATGACTAAGGCTGGAGATTTCAGCAGGACCCAGATCTTAAAGGACCTTGTAGGTCATGCTGAGGTGAAGAAAGTTTATTTCCAAAGGGATGGAAAACAACTGGAAGATTTTATATTGGAAAGTGACATGATAAGAATTGGGACTTAAAATAACAATTCTGGCAGCTAAAAGAAGAAAGAACAGATGACACCTTAGGAGGCTTCCAGGCCATAAATGATAAAGGATTGAACTAAGACAGCAGCTGTGAAGGGGGAAAGAGGTTTGAGCTATGTAATGGCGTAATAGCCGGAATCTATGTCTCATTGAGGTAAAGAAAAGAAAGGATGAGTCTAGCAGGACTCCAGTCTTCTCTCTTATGGGAGAATGTGGCAGGTGGTATCACTTCTTGAAAAAGGAAATATAAGGAAAGGAGTAACTTTGGAGAAAAGATAAATTCCATTTTAGACATGTGTATGATCTATGGGTCACCCAGGTAATGATCAGTTGATATTTATTTATTTATTTATTTTTAAAGATTTATTAAAAAAAAAAAAAGATTTATTCATTTATCTTAGAGAAAGAGAGAGTGAGCTCATGAGTGGGGGGAGGGGCAGAGGGAGAGACTCCCCAAGCAGACTCCCCACTGAGCGCACAGCCCAGCGCTGGGCTTGATTCCACAACCCATGAGATCATGACCTGAGCCAAAACCAAGAGCTGGACACTCAACCGACTGAGCAACCCAGGTGCCCCATGATCAGTTGATATTTAAAAACATGTTTTCTTGGGACGCCTGGGTGGCTCAGTTGGTTAAGGGTCTGCCTTTGGCTCAGGTCATGATCCCAGGGTCCTGGGGTCGAAGCCCTGCGTCAGGCTTCCTGCTCAGCAGGGAGTCTGCTTCTCCCTCTCCTCCCCACTTGTGCTCTCTCTTGCCATCTCTGTATCTCTTTCTCAAATAAATAAATAAAATCTTAAAAAAAAAACCCATTTTCTCGGTAAAAAAGTGTATTTTAGAGAATGACGTTTGTATTGGCTGTGAGTAGAGGAACTACAACTGTCTTGTGTATTATTTATTCCACTGCTCAAAACTGCCTGGCACACAGTAGGCGCTCCATAAATATTCTTAAGGACCTTTCATTCTTAATAGTTTGAGTATAATATGTCTTGGTTTGGTTTGGTTTATTTATTTTATTTTTATTTTAATTCAATTTTATTTTTAATTTACTTATTCTGCCTGGGGTTTACTAAGCATCTTGAATCTGTAATTTCAAGTCTTTTTGCCAAATTTAGAAAAATTTTAGCCACTATTTTCTAAAAAGAAAAATCCTGAACTAGTTTCTCTCTCATCTTCTTTGGGGCTTATAGTTACACCTATGTTAGAACTTTTGATGTTGACTCAAGTCATTGAGGTGCTCTTAATTTTTCTTCAACTGTTTTCTTGCCTTCAGTTTTGGTCATTTCTATTTATCTACCTTCAGGCTCACTGACTCTTCCATGCAATATCTCCAATCATCTGGTAAGCTTATTAAGTGAATTTTTAATTCCAGATATTAAATTTTTCACTTCTAGAATTTCTGTTTATTTCCTTTTTTACAGTTTCTTTCCCTCTGCGGCAGTTTCTTGTTTGTTCATTATGAGCATATTTTTGTTTGTGTCATTGAACAGTTACAATAGCTAGTTTAAAATAATTGTGTCCTAATTCTGATTTCTGCATCATCTTAGGATCAATTTCCATCTATTGTCTTTTCTCTTGATTATGGGTCACATTTTTCTGCTTTTTTGATTGTTTAGTAATTTTGGATTGTGCTTGCACATTGTAAATGGTACATTGTAGAGACTATGGTTTTTGTTATGTTAAGCTTTGAATCTTTTTTTTACTGAAGAGTTAACTTGGTTACTAAATTATTCTCCTTTGTAGTGGGCAAGGGTTGAAATTTCCATTCAGTTCTTTTATCATTAGTTGGGCTGATTGAAGTCTGCCCTACATGTGTGTAGTTCAGAGATCAGCCAGAGATTGGGAAAACTTAATGCACAGATTCTGGAAACCCTCCTCTGAGATTCTCTCCTTTCTAGGATACCCCACCAGCACTACCATTTTCCAATTGCAATAACCTCAAACTCTGTCTGCTAATTCCTCAAATAAATTCATCAAAACTGTGGGTTTCTTTTTTTAAGATCTTATTTATTTATTTAAGAGAGAGAGACATAGTGAGAGAGGGAACATAAGCAGGGGGAGTGGGAGAGGGAGAACCAGGCTTCCTGCAGAACAGGGAGCCTGATGTGATGTGGGGCTCGATCCCAATCATGACCTGAGCCAAAGGCAGACGCTTAACAACCGAGCCACCCAGGCACCCCAAAACTGTGGGTTTCTATCCACATTCTAAATGCCCCAGCATGACGCTGACTGGTGATTGCCCTTAGGCAGAAAGCCATTAAAAAAAACAAACAGGAAACTCATCTAGTGCCATTCTGTTCTTCTAAGTGTCAGCTCTTCTCTAGTTTCTAGTTTGGTTTCTCTTTAATACCTTTAGGTAATTTTTTTCCTCTAGAGTTTATAATTATTATTTGCAAAAGGGTTAATCCAATATAAACTACTCTGCTATTAACAGACATGGAATTCCAAGTACCCAATAAGTATTTCTTGAATAAATTCAAGTACCTATTGTATATCTCTATGTTGATCTCTAATAGACACTATCACTTGACCTTATCCAAATTAAACTACTCTTCATTCTCTCTTCACCCCTAGCAAACCTGTTCCTCCCCAAATCTACTTTACTGTATATATATAATACATATAAATATCATATGTATATATGAAAAGACTATCATCCAAAAAGTCACCAAGGCCCTCTAAGTCTTAAAGACAGAGAGCTACTCTGCAGTCCTCACCTCAATCTTTGCAATATTTGACACCTTCCTTATGGAAACTCCTCTTGTGGCTTCCATGACATTATTCTCTTTTGGATTTCTTCCCTTTGGCTTGTGGGACCTTGGTCTATTTTATAGGCTCTTGTTCTAATGGAGCTTATATTCTAGAGGAGATCTATCTATCTATCTATCTATCTCTCTATCTATCTATCATCTATCTATCTATCATCTATCTATCTATCATCATCTACCTATCTATCTTCTTGCTGGCATTTGCACCTAAATGTATAATAGGCCTTTCAAACTCAACATGTCCCAAACTGGAACACTCTCACTCCAGAGTCTTTGCATTTGCACTTCCACCAAATATCCACATGGTTCACAATTCTTACTCCCTTCAGGTCAACTGCAAAGTCAATTTTTAAATGAGGCTTTCCTGACCATTTGCTATACAATGAATACAACCTGCCCCTTCCTTTTGCACTATGTATCCCCTTCCTTTCCTTTATTTTTCTCCGTGGAACTTATCACATGTAAATATTATAGATCTATTTTTTAAACTGTTGTTACCAATCTCCCCTCACTGGAGTGTAAGCTCCATGAGGGTAGGGCCTTATCACTGCTAAATCCCTAGCACTGAGAAAAGAGCCTAGCATGGAGTGGGTGTTCAATAAATATTTGTTTTTTTTTTTTTAAAGATTTTATTTATTTATTTAATTGACAGAGAGAGAGAGAGACAGCGAGAGAGGGAACACAAGCAGGGGGAGTGGGAGAGGGAGAAGCAGGCTTCCCGCGGAGCAGGGAGCCCGATGCGGGGCTCGATCCCAGAACCCTGGGATCATGACCTGAGCCGAAGGCAGTCGCTTAACCGACTGAGCCACCCAGGCGCCCCTCAATAAATATTTGTTAAGTGAATGTTGAAGCTACTTAACTAGAAGAGAGTGAGAAGCATGGGTGAGGAAGGAACACTAGTATTCACAAGCTGGGTGATAGAACAAGGGCCTATAAAACAGACTAGCAGGCAAGGGAAGGAAACTCAAGAGAGAATAAGGTCCCAGAAGCCAAAAGAGGAATTTCCAAGGAAGGTGCCAAATATTGTGAAGATCAAATGAGGCAAGAACTACAGAGTGGCTCTCTGTCTTTGAGAGTTAGAGGGCGCTGATGACTTTATGGATGACAGCTACTTCAGTGATGTGGTGGAAGAGAAAACCAGACCACAGTGGGATGGAGTAGCAGTAAATAGAAACATAGGGTTAAAGGCTGGGAGAAAGGGCAAGTAGGCAAGCAAGGCTGAAGTTGCAGGAATGAGGGTTTAATGATAGAGGAAAGTCGAGGAGAAATCAGCTCAGCTCAGCTGGAGGGGTTTGCCTTAGGCAGAAGGAAGATCTCACCCTTGGACTCTGAGATGCTAGGAAGGAGGATAAGATGGGTTTGTTTGTCTGATGTACAGAGTCAGGCTGGTACATACGGTTATATAGGTTACGTCTCATCTGAGGACCACTGACAGAGGGGGCCATTCTGCTCTCCAAGTTCTAAGCCCTGACACGGGGCTGTGTCAGCAGCTTTTATTAATGTAGTATCCAAGCCATGCCTCTGAGGTATTGTGTACCTTTTTGTAAGGTTTACAAAGGAGGCCTTGTATGGAACTTATATATTTTTAAATAAATATATGTATTAAACTTTATATATTAAATATTACAGGTATAGTGGAAAGCCTCTTGCGTACTACTCTGTGGTCCCAATGCCCCTTCTTCTTCCCCAGATACAATCACCATCCTGAATTTGGTTGTTTTCATTCCCATGCATGGTCTTACACTTTTACTATACATGTGTTCCCATAAACAATGTATTTTTGCATGACTTTAAAATTTGTATTAGTGGTCTCCTACTATACATATTACTCTGTAATTTATTTTTGCTGAATATTTACCCATGTTGAGAGTTATCCCTGTTGATACATGTACCTCTAGTTTGCTTTCATTAATTTCATGAATATTTATTCATCCACTGACTAAATGTCCCACATTTTTTTTCTCCATTTCTCTGTTGGTGGACATATATGTTACTGTTTTTAAGGTTTCTATTTTTAAAACCAAAGCTGCAATAAATTTTATGTGTCTCCTTATTACATATCGAGAGCTTCTCTCAAAGTGGAATTGCTGGTTTGTGAGGGGTGCCCACTTTCTTTTTACTAGATGGTGCCAACTTGCTCTCCCCATGGATATAGCAACATGTGCTGCCATCAGCCATGCATGAGGGTTACCATTTTCTGGGTTGGTTGGTTTTTTTTTTTTTTCAGCATTTTAAGTTTTCTCCCATTTAATAGGTTATAGTTTTTATTGACATATTCCTGATCATGCATAAGTTTGAGTATATCTCATATGTTTATTGGCCATTTGGGGTTCTTTCTTTTGTAAAGTGTTTGTTCATATCCTTTCCTTTTCCTTCTCATTATTTTCACTTTCCTTAATGATATATAGGGTGTTTTTTGAATTCTGGTTACTGATTCTTTAATGCAAATATCTTCTTGTGCTTTGTGGCTTGTCTTTAATTTTTTAATGATGCTTTTGGTTGCATACATGATTTACATTTTAATATAGTCATATTTTTTCAATCTTTTCAAGGATGAATCAATACAAATAATTTTTAGGTGTGTGTGCTGGAGGGGGAAGTTATCAAAGGAAATTCTTGCCAAGTGATCTTTCTTTTTTTTGTAAAGTAAAAGGAGAAGTCAACTTTGAAGAGATAACTGTGGAGTCCCTGAGGTTCCTCCTGTAGGGGACATGTATTAATTGAGTCCACAACAAATGCCTAGATCTAGGAGTTGGCTGGGGTGGGGGGGGTGGTGAAACAGGATTTCATACATAGAACCTTGCTTTACTAGAGCTTACCATCAGAGGACTAATACAGGTTAGACTGTGTAACCCTGATATACTTCCTTAGAAACTCAGAGGAAGGAGAGATGGAGGCAGGATCGAGTTAATTATCTATGGACTGGATTAATCAGGGAAGACCATATGTCGACTTTCTTGACCTGCTATAAATCTAAGAATCACAAATGAAACATAGATAAGGAAACGGAGGCCGACCCAAGTTAAGGTCTCCCAGCTAGTGAGAGGCAGAATGCATACTAGAACTATAGTTCCCAGACCCAATGTGCTCCAGCTGCCACTCAAAGCATGTTGACATGTCTTCTTTTGATCATAAAATAGAGGTCTGAGAGTGAAGCAAAGGAAAAGTCAAGTAAGACAAAATAGAAATTCAATTACAACCAAAAGAGGCCCAAGACCATTTAAACTGGGTTCACAAACTGTTGGATGCAGTTATTATATTCACATCTAGTTGTTTGTCTTATGAGGCTACAGGCAGGTATGTTATCCTCATCTTTTTTTTTTTTTCAGTTGGGACAGAAAAAGGTAAAGTGACTTGACCCAGGACACTTTACAAGTTATAGCAAGACAGAGTCAATAAACAAGGGCTCCATGTTCAATACTTTTCTCTTCCTAAACCACAAGACAAACGGCCACGTATGTCTACAAATTATAGTCACTTTCTTGTTGCAGTTACCTTAGTTTTGTTCTTCCATTAACTGTCAGGTTAACTAGTTCTAATTCCCCCTGCTTGTGGAGAAATCATCAAATTAGGCAGCTAATAAGTAACACTGAAAAAAGTAAACCAGAGGTACATTGATCAAATTTCTCATAATCAAGCTATTACAGTCCTGTTTTTCCTATCTATATCCTTATCAGCAAACACGGATGTAGAAATCACCTTCAAATGCCTGCAGACACATCATTAATTAGGATCAATCAAAAGTTCTCTCCAGCCAGAAAATGCTTCAAAACGTTAACTCCTTTTATCTTATTATAGTAATAGCCTTATGAAGAAACTAGTTATCTTGTGCCTGTGTCAGAGAAATATCATAACACCAATTACAAGAAATCCTTAGACTATTCTCCAAAATCAAAAACAATGTCCATTGCTGTCGAAAGTTTGCTTCCTCCATGTTCCCAAGGAGATAGAATTCCACTAGGGCCAGGCACACCTGGCCCCTTGGATAGGATGCCTACAGGAGCTCTGTTCTAAACCACTAGTCTAGGGTGCTCTTCCTAGATGTGAAAATACTAAGGGGGCAGAAGAGGGAGGCAAGAAGCTCTGCTAGTGAAAGCTGGTGAGCAGTCACCAACGCCCTTTCAGAACTGGGTCTTTAAAGGTACCCTTCCAGACAGGGAAGTGAGGAAAAGCATGTGACGTGGAACAGACCCTAGCAGCAAAGCAGTAAGGCATGAAAGGGCGGGGCAGGTTTGTATATGGATACCACTGTGTGGTCAGTGTTCAGGATGAGAAGCAGGCTGTGACCATATCACCAATGGCCTTGTAGGGTGGGCTAACAAGTTGGGATTTTACAGGTAGGTCTGGGCATGCTTGGACTGGTGTTTCCAGAAAACCAATCTGGCAGCCAAGTGTGGGAGATGAATCTTAGGGAAGAAGCCCCATTCTTATGCTACTGCATCAGGCTAGGAGAGACAATGATGGCAGCGTGGTCTGCGGCACTAGAGTGGAGATGAAGGGATACATCCAAAACACATCCGGAGGAAGAATTAGGCAAATGACTATAAGGGAGAGAAAGTAATTCTTTTAGCTGAAATTGGAAAAAAAATTAGTAAGAGCATCAGTGTCATAGAATACAGAAGATGAAGTCAGGCAAAAAATTAAAAATTTTAAAAACTTCTTTATAATAGTCAATCATTTTCTATCTAGGAAGAGTCTGTTTTCAGGAAAAAAATAATTTATTCCTTTTTTTAAAAATAAAATTTACCCTAATGGTTTTTCTGTTTATAAAATTCATGCTTAAATGGCTTTTGATGTGCTGGAGTAAATAATCACCAATTGTGCCAAAAAATTTCAGGAAATTCTTCAACAGAAGAAATGCCTCATCTGTGTATCTGAGATGCTTATGCATAAGCAAGGTCTCCTACAGCATAATATATATAATAGCATCTATATATTAATCTCTCTCTCTCTACACAAACACACACACACACACAATCAGAAATCGATTTAAAACAAACACGGTATCATCTGCAGGAAGTACCAAGGCATTTTTTCCATTAGCTTTCAATGTGAGGAAAACAAAATGAGAAGGTGACATTGTTTCATGGTTTCTTTCTTTCTTTCTTTCCTTTTTTTTGAGGAAAAACTAAGCCTTATTTTTTAAAACTGAACCACTAGGGAAGTATATCACAGCCTTGAAACACCAACCACAGACTATATTATCACTTTAAATAATAAGTTGGTAAAACAACGAGATCCTTATCAAAATGATAAGGTGCTAGAGCTGGGGCAGGAACGCTGCTTGTTGCAAAGGCCCTAGGCACAAGTGGTATTTGGTAATGGGGGGGGATGTCCCTCTTTTGCTTTAAAGGAATCACAGCTTACCCGAGTTGCTTACTTTTTCTCCTTTGACCTTCCTATTGCAAAGGGATTGTCTCAATAGGGCTCTGTTATTTCAGGAGGCTAAATAATACTGAGTTCAGGCTTTCATTCCATTCTGTTCTATAAAAACCAGGTTTTTCTAAATCTAGTACTTAATAACTCTCTTAATTAAGAAGTTCCTCCTTCAATGTTCATTTCCTGGATACTGGTATACAGTGCAATCAAAACCCCCTTTCCCTTCAAGGGAGAGTGTTACTACTCCAAGATTTTTGTCCTGTGGTTCTGTTGCAGAGAGCCTCAGGGCCCATCACGGCAGCCAGTGAGAGGAAAGGGCTGCTTCCCATACCCAGTATAATATCGCCTCTCATGTTTTTGCAAGGTCTCTTAGCTGAAAGATGTAATGTGTATTTCAAGAAATATATATCCACATCTTAATGGCCTGAAACACATACCTACAAGGAACTGTTCAAAGTTCTTATCCAAACTACCTCTCCCAACTCCACACCTTATATCAACCTCATGCCCTTGTATATAAAACAAAACCAATAAAAACAAAGAGCCAGAAACCCTTTTTTCCCTTCTAAATTAGTGACCTCATAGATTTTGTTTTACAGCTTATGGAAAATGATTTGGTGATCCTTCTGGTAAACAGGAGGTTGGCAACAGACAGAAACACCTCTGCTCACACTCCACCAGATCACAGGCAGGTTAGAGGAAGCTGCCAGCCTGTTCATACCTGTGTACTGAGAAGAATCTGGTACCTTGGAGGGCTCTGGCTTGGTACAAGGGAGATCTCTCGTGCCAGGACAAGCATGGGAAACTTAAGCTATCAAAAACTCTCCTGTGCTATCTCTGACCCAAATTTTAGCACCACTTTTTTTCCATTTCACTTTCTAGGGTTGAAACAAAGGAACCCATATCCAGAGGGAAGAGGCACATGCCTCAAACTTGATACCATCCTTAATTTCTTCAGGAACATCACTTAAAAGACCAACACTCCCAATTCTCTTTTTAAATAGATTCCTGCTGTCAACCCTGATGGCCAATTGCAAAGACTTCTATTTCCCAATGGATAAGAGACTTCTTCATCTTCTTGGTCATGGTTGGGATGAGGTACATGTGGTCATCCACACGCAAGTCTCCAGCTGCCACTTCACCTGAAGCTCTTTACTTCCTGCATCTATTGAATGTTTGGCTTTGTCATCACAATGCATGGTGCACTGGGCCAGGTGGTCCTGGAACTTCTCCAACTGGGCTTGAGCCAGAGGCGCATGGCAGCGCCCAATGCATTGGTGCACCTGCTGCATGGACTCTTGGCTGTCCTCCCGACAGCCGGCACTGCCGCAGAATGTGAGGCCCTGCATCTTCCGGATGTTCTCTCTCTCCAGACTCTTCACCATGGAGTCGACTGCCCCCTGCACTAGGAGCTGCTGCAGCTCTGTCAGGGCAATCCCGCACCATACCCTCCTCCGCACCAGTGCCCACAGGGACTCCAGTGCTCGGGCCCCCGTTTCACAGCTTCTAATACAGCTTCTGCAAGAGAGGCATCAGAGGTGCCTAAAAATAGGGGTGATACAGAGGAAGTATGCCTTTTTCCCTACCGTTCATGCTGTGGTGCACTGCCCAGATTCCCCTTTCGGGACTAAGGTGCTCATTCACCCAGAACTAGGGCGTGTTGGTGGCTGACGGTTTTCAGCTGAATTATTTTCAGCCCCCTTCACAGGGGCAGCCCACATCTATTGGCTGATCATTTGGGGTTGGGTGGGTATAAAGTCCTGCCCCCCTTCACATAAGGGGTAGAGGATCTTTAAAAGGCCATTCAGCTCCAGAGCTCCCCTAGGAATAGCTAAAGACTTGGCTACAGCTGTGTGGCAGCTTCTTCTCCCTCTGCCCAGCCCTGCTCCTGTCATTCTCACAGGTGATATTCCCAAGGGCACTACCCAATAAACTTCTTCATGGAAATCGGAGTCTGTTTCCCAGGAATCCCAACCTATGGCACCTACCAGGACCACAAAAAACCTTCCATGAGCACTAATTACACAGAATGAAGAGTGTCACTATAAAAGTATGTATTAAACGTACTGGGGTCTTGAACAAAATGAGCCATACTCCCTACTTACATTCTAGCTTATGTTAAACTGACAACACAGAGATGTTGTAAACAGCACACAAGTGACTTACAGGACTTTCAATACAAAGTTATTTTACCGAAAGAATCATAGCAAGAATAATAGCCAAACTATGAAAGAATATAGCAAGAACAAATACAAACATATATATTAAAACCAAGAACAGGAGTTGAGTCCAGGTGACTAGCAGTTCTTCGTCAGTTAGATACTATAAACCATGATTTTTTTCCCCTGGTTGTTCATTTTGCCTATCTCCTCCCCTGAAAAGCTGCTTGACAAGGTTACTTCCCTAAGGTTCAATCATTGTGGGGGTGGGGGGGAGATGACGGACTCCTGCAGTAATCGGACTGATGCCTGTGTGTCCCCACTGCCACCTAATGGGTTCTTTGAGCATTGAAGCCTCCATTGAATAACTGAATAGTACTTTTTTTTCAACTGCTAACACTATGTCAATAAAATGGCTAAATGTGACCATATCAAACTATGGGCCACTAGTTTTCACGGGGCAAACACTGAGGCTTATTTTGACTTCTGGAAAGAAGTTGTGTTAACTGTCTCCTTTTTCCTATTTACATTTGGGTACAAATAACCAGCCATCCAGGTTGTTTGGTAAAGTATTCTTAAAAAAAAAGGGCGGGGGCTCCGGGTGGCTCAGTTGGTTAAGCGTCTGCCTTCAGGTAATGATCTCAGGGTCCTGGGATTGAACCCCATGTGGGGCTCCCTGCTCAGCAGGGAGTCTGCTTGTCCTTCTCCCTCAGCCCCCCTCTGCCCCTACCCCCTGCTCATGCATGCTCTGTCTCTGTCTCTCAAATTAAAAAAAAAAGAGAGAGATTCCAGGCTGTTTCTGCAATAACTAAGCTTTTTCTAAGATAAATAGTCAATGAGAATATGGGGGTAGGAAACACTCAGATAAAGAGGGTATTTTCAGGGGCTAGGATGCAGATGAATCCAATTAACTCCGAGTTTAAGACCATCTTCAGACTACCACTGGAGACTGTTATATGAGAAAGCCAAACAGGACCCAAAAAATGAAAAAAGCTCCTGTCACCACATCAGAGGGCAAGGCCCATTGGACCCTCTCCTGCCTGTGGGGAAGTCAAAATAATTCATTCTCATGCTTTTCTTCCTGGCCTTCAAAGAGCTCCTGTGACTGCTTCAGCCTCCACTGCCCACATCTTCCTGCTAGACCTTGACCCATCCAGCTTTCTACAGCCTTTTGTTTCTGACAATCACATATGCTTTTATAATCTCTCATATTACTTCTAAGCTTGTTAAAACTACTGCTAGCTCCTAGAGATCCTCTCAATTATCTATCTGCTGCTTTCCCCCATTTCCCAAACACACACACACACACTACCACTTAAAACTATTCTAGCTAGTTTACGAATACTTTTCTCCATCTTTTTATTTTGAAAAATTTGAAACATACAGAAAAGCTGAAAGATTAGTACAATGAACACATATATCATCTGGGATGACCGCTAACATCTTGCCACATTTTAATTCTCTCTCTTCATATGTGTATATATATAAACACACACACACACATTTATACACGTATATATGTATATACACACATACATTTAAACACATATACATATACATATATATACACACACACAGTAGTTCCCCTTTATCTGCAGTTTCACTTTCCATGGTTTCAGTTACCTGTGGTCAACTGCAGTCAACAAGCACATGATCCTCTTCTGAGGTATAGTCAGAAGGTCAACAGAAGCCTAACACTATGTCACAATACCATGTCATTCACCTCACTTCATCTCATCACATAGGTATTTTATCATCTCACATCCTCACAAGAAGGGTGAGTGCAGTACAAGAAGATATTTTGAGAGAGACCACAGTCAGATAACTTTTATTATTGTATATTGTTTGTTTTTTAAAGACTTTATTTATTTATTTGGGGGAGAGAGAGGGTGTGCAAGTGGGAAGGGGTAGAGCAGAGGGGGAGGGGGAGGGGAGGGAGAGGGAGAGGGAAAGAATCTCAAGCAAACTCCATGCTGAGTTGAGCACGGAGCCTGACGTGGGCTCAATCTCATGACCTTGATATCATGACCTGAGCCGAAACCAAGAGTCAGATGCTTACCCAACTGAGCCACCCAAGTGCCCCTATTATGGTATATTGTTGTAGTTGTTCTATTTTATTATTTATTATTGTTAATCTCTTACTGTGCCCAATTTATAAATTAAACTTTATTAAAGGTATTTTATGTATAGGAAAAAAAAAGTATATATAGGGTTTGGTACTACTATTTGCGGTTTCAGGCATCCACTGGGGGTTTTGTAACATATGCTCCCCCCCCCAATGTGGATGAGGGGAGACTACTGTGTGTGTATATACACACATGGACATATATATATACATATGTATACATATACATACACACACCCACATGAATTTCATGAAATTTCATACAATTTTTTTGGCTGAACCATTTAAAGATAAATTACAGATGTATGGCACTTCATCCCTAAATACCTGAGCAGGTCATTCTTCTAAGTAACCTAAGTAGATTTCACAACCTAAGTAAATTTCACACTCAATAAAGTTAACAATAATACAATACCATCTAATACCCAGTCCATATTCAAATTTTCCAAAGTATCCTCAAAATTTCTTTTATAGCTTTTTCAAACCAAGACCCAATCAAGATTTACCCATTGCACTTATTGTTATGTCTTTTGGTCTTTTGTCTTTTAATCTAGGAGTCCCCCACTTTTTTTTTTCTTTTTTGAGGTGGGGAGGGGCAGAGAGAGAGAGGAAGAGCGAGAATCTTAAGCAGGCTCCCAGCTCAGCGTGGAGCCTGACATGGGACTCAATCTCACAACCCTCAGATCATGACCTGTGCCAAAATCAAGAGTCGAAAGCTTAACCAACTGAGCCATCCAAGCATCCCTCCCCAACTCTTTTTTTTTTTTTTTTTTTTTTAAAGATTTTATTTATTTATTTGAGAGAGGATGAGAGGAGAGAGAGCACATGAGAGGGGGGAGGGTCAGAGGGAGAAGCAGACTCCCCGCCGAGCAGGGAGCCCGATGCGGGACTCGATCCCGGGACTCCAGGATCATGACCCGAGCCGAAGGCAGTCGCTCAACCAACTGAGCCACCCAGGCGCCCTCTCCCCAACTCTTTTTAACGACACCGACCTTTTGAAGAATTTAGGCATTTTCTTATAGAATGTCTCATATTTTGGATCAGATTCTTCCCTCAGGGTCATTTTATCTGTTCCTCTACCTCTATTCCTATAGACAGAAATTTAGGTCAAAAGGCTTGATTATATTCAGGTTAAGCATTTTTGGCAGAGTTCTTTCATTGGTGATGCTGTTACTTCATGTTGCATCAAATCAAAAGGCCTATAAAGTCAGGTTGTTCACCATTAGTGGTGTTAAGTGTGATCACTAGGTTAATTACTTTATAATTAAGTAATCTGTGGGGTGATACTGTGACACTGCACACATCCCCTTTTCCCTACTCCCTTTTACAAGATAGGTTCTAGCGTCCATTGATGATCTTTGCCTCAATTATTGGGGACTGCACAGATTTTTCCAATTGTATTATTCCATCTATAGGTACTAGCTGGCATTTTCCTACAAAGGAAAAAAAAAAAACCCTTCCCGCACCCTTGATTTTGAGTATCATTCTAGACTTAGGAACTTTAAAAATGCATTCAGTGCTTCGATCATCTATCACAGTCATTATTCTGTTTAGCCCAACTTGACTCACATTTGGCCAGAGGAATTGAACTTGATTCTGTGAGCTTTTTGACTTGATCCTATTAGTTTTGGGGTACTTCCTGGCTTTCTGGCAAGGTGTTCTAGGCTCACCTTTGTACTTTTGTATTTTCTGGGCCCGAGACCTGAAAACAACCACTTCTCCAAGAAGTGCTGTTTCTTTTGTGGAGAAAGGGATCTAGATATCAAGATATGGGCACCCTCCATTGGGAGAAATTATAATATATACTTCTAAGAAATATATACAAAAACAGCTCTAATTCAAATTTAACATCAGAGGGCTTCCCCCGTAAACCTTCTTTTATTTTATATTTTTCATTTCTTTTCTCTTAGATTGCTAACATATGTGATTCACTTTATAGTAGAATATAAAGTTTCAAAATTGCATTGCCAATAGTACTATTGTAATAAATCTGTGACATCTGAGTTTTTGTTTTGGTTCTTTTTGCCCTCAGAGTATATCCCACTAAGAACATATGTAAGACTATTATTAAACACCATTTTCAAATATGTCTAAAGAATTTTGAATGACTGCCATTTCTGATCCTTGTAAAGCCTTAGGTTTAATCTTTTTCAAACTGAAGGAATCCTGTTTTCTCTTTTTGGTGGCATGTTTTCAGTTCTTTAGTGGTACATGTAAAACACAGGAATAGCTGAAAATGCATATCCTAAGATAAGCAAGGCAGTGCAAATATAAGTGAACAAACCAGAATTGCTATGACTGATGAGCACCTGCATTGGTCAGCATCCATTTAAGGGTGTTTTTCTGTCACCTTTAAATGAATGATGGCACCTAAGAATCACCTCAGGGTATATTTTCAATGCACTGTGTGCAAAAACACTCAATAAGTACAAAAAGCCAGTAGCCTGCCCTGCAGCAACTCTCCATGCAAACATTCAAAACACCTATTATGACTAAAGAGGGCAAAGGCACAAGCAGTTATTATGACTGTGTACACATCTCTAATTCATCATCTTAGGCATTTGTCAAGATTGCAAAAAATGTGGGCAAATCTGGTGCTACTTTTAGTCAGGAAGGGAGGTAATAAAAGCTAAACTAAAGAATGAAATCTCATGGAGCGCCTGGGTGGCTCAATCAGTTGAGTATCTGACTCTTGATTTCAGCTCAGGTCAGGGTCTTGAGATCAAGCCCCGAGTCAGGCTCTACACTCAGTGGAGTCTGCTTGTCCCTCTCCCTCTGCTCTTCCCACCGCCTCCCCTCGCATTCTCGCTCTCTTAAATAAATAAAATCTTAAAAAGAAAAAAAAAGAATGCAATCTGTCATTTAACCAGTAATTTGTCACATACTCTTGTGCTCTGCAGTGGGCTGGCACATTTCCAAAGGCAGCTGCTATAATTTAATTTTCTTCAATGAAAGGAAATGGCTGTATATTCTAATGACAGTTTGGAGTCTTCAAATGTTATTTTACCTACTAGGTTTCAATAAAATAAATACCAGGTTTAAAGAACTAGAGGTTTTAAGATACTGCTCTTTTTGAAGAATAAGCATGATCAAATTTGAATGAGAGCGTTTTAAGAAAAATTAGACACTGAAGTAGATTTTCACACTTCAATGGAGGTGGTAAGTACGAACGCTTATTTGAAGTATCACTCTTGGTCAAAGTTTATACTTGCTCCAATTTTGTCTCTAACAGCTATTGAACCACTGTGAAAATTAAATGAGTACATGTAAAGTGCTTAGAATGGCGCCTGGTATATACAACTGTTATTTTTTTTTTAACAGATTTTATTTATTTATTTGAGAGAGAGAATGAGACAGACAGCATGAGAGGGGGGAGGGTCAGAGGGAGAAGCAGACTCCCCGCTGAGCAGCGAGCCCGATGCGGGACTCGATCCCAGGACTCCAGGATCATGACCTGAGCCGAAGGCAGTCGCTTAACCAACTGAGCCACCCAGGCGCCCTACAACTGTTATTTCTTTATGAGAATTAAAATTAAAACTATATTGCTTTTTTCCCCACCAAATATAAACTATGTTGTACAGAGGAGTGAGAGATTAAAAGCAATCCTGAAAACAAAAGCTATCAAGATGATATAGAAATCCATACATGAGCTTATAATAAATATTTTCCTATTTTCTGATCTGGAGGTGGTTCATTAAGAGTTCTCCTATTTTAGGGGTGCTCAGTCAGAAGAGCATGCAATTCTTGATCTCAGGGTCGTTGAGTTCAGCCCCACACTGGGTGTAGAGATTACTTAAATAAATAAAACAAAGAGTTCTCTTAATTGAAAGACTTTTACACAACTGTAAAGTTTACTTTATATCAAGGAAGATCCTCCTGGCATTAGTTCTTCATACACAATTAGAGTAAGTGCAGTTTTTTAAAACTACACTATATTTTAAACAAATTTCTATTATGTTAAGGAAATACATCCTTTCTGGTCTTTCTTCTTAATTCTAGCTACACACTGCTGCCCTCTGCATTTCAGTTCTTCCAAATTGCCACCCCAATTATCACAAACCTAGTTTCCATCTCTATAGGTTATCTGACTCAATGAGAGGGATATGTCTGTGTATGTAGAGAAGAAAAGGGAAGGCCCCTTCAAAAAAGCAAGAAGGCACTAGAGCAAGATGTTGTCACAGTCCAAAAGAGTCCATCTAAGAGGAGGGCCTTAAGGGTCCTGCAACAGACCCCAATCCCCCAGAGAAGGTTCTTTCCTGGCATTTATATAGCCTCTTTGTATCACAGGATTTTATATATATTTTTTAATATTTTATTTATTTGACAGAGAGATTTAGCGAGAGCAGGAACAGAAACGGGGAGTGGGACAGGGCGAAGCAGGCTTCCCGCGGAGCAGGGAGCCCGATCGGGGGCTCGATTCCAGGACCCCGGGATCATGACCTGAGCCGAAGGCAGACGCTTAAAGACTGAGCCACCCAGGCGCCCTGGATTTTATATTTTTAACTGGAAAAAATGATACACGTATGGAAAAAATTTAGAAAGGGTAAACAGCGAAAAATATAATCAGTGAAAACATTTGGCTTCTATTCCAAATCTCTCGATAGGTTTATGTATATATACAGTATATATCATTAAAAACATACATTTCTTTCTAAACGTAAATGGAAGTATTCACATCACCCTGCTTATCATTCAAGACAATAACTTGGAGACTGTTCCCTTTCAGGCGAGATTAACCTATATAATTTACTTTATTAAAACCAAGCAGGTTCTAACAAAATGTTTTAAATAAATCAACCTTCTCTTCAACAGGTTCTGCCACAATTAGCTTTTTATTGCTACCAAGGCTTTTATTATATAAAGCGATGGCTCTAAAACTTGAGCCGATATTGGTTATCACCTGGAGCGCTTTAAAACAGGTTGCTGAGCCACCTCGAGTTTCGGATTCAGAAGGTCTGGAGTGGGTGCTGAGAATTTGGCACTCGTAATAAATTACCAGGCGATGGTGACGCAGGGGTTGCGTGGACCACATTTTGCGAACGAACCACTATGATGCACGCCGCATTAAACTCCGTTCCTCCCACCTCCCAGCACCGCTCGTCTAAGAAGGCACACGCGATTACTCCCTGGGGAACTTCAGGACAGGTCCAACAACACCCACTCCTAAAGAAGTCAAGCACCCTGCACTCGCAGCAGAAATTGGGATAAGACAAACCTACATCCGGCGTCTGGCGCAACCTAGCTACGCCATTTCCTTTCTATGAAGCTCCGCCCACTCCGCGTCCCTAACGCGAGTAAGGCTGGGCTGCCCAGAGAAAGCTGGGAATCACGTGGGTAGGGCGGCGTCTCGCGAGGCTTTTAACCTCTCGCGAGACTTGAACCGCTTCTGTCTTTTCCTCCTTCCACTGCCCGGCTTTCTTCCCCTCCCCCACATCGCCGACCAAGTTCTCGCGTTTCGGACGGAGTCGCCTTGTTGTTGCCGCGGAGATTTCTGCTGCTGCTGCTGCTGCTGCTGCCACTGTCGCCGCCGCCACCACTGGGCTCGTTTGCCCCGACCCCTTCCTGCCGCCCTGCCCCCAGCCCCACACAAGGTAACGAAGCCGGCGAGGGAGAGAGCAGGGCCTCGCCGGGCCTCGGCCTCTCCCTGGTTGAAGCGGAGGCTTGAGGCCGAGGAGCGGGCCGCGTTGGAGAGGCCTGGGCGCCGGCAAGAGTCTTAGGGGCCCGGCCTCCTCTGCCACCCAGAGTTGGGCCCTGAGCGGCCCCGGACGGGGCTGGGACCTCCGTGCGGTGGCGACGACCCGGGCTAACCCAGGAAACCGGTCGGGTGGGGTAGGGATGGCGAGGCCTCTTGAGGAAGCCCTCAGCAGTCCCCTGCGGAGCGCGTTTGGGGGTGTGAGGCTCCGGCACTGCTGGGGTCCTCTCCGTTTGTGTTTTCCGTTTCCCTGGAGCTTGTGTTTGAATTTCGAGGTCTGAAATAATCGACCAGTTGTGGCGGGCTTTGAGGTGTTGGGTGCCTGGCTTGCTCTAGCTTTGGAGCCCTTCCAGATTCCAGGCTGTGGTTGGACGGGAATTGTAAGACAGAGAAGGGTCCTCGGAAACCCCGCGTGTTTGCTTTATAAATCGAGAAAGGATTCTTGTATCTTATTTTCCGGAGGAGAATGAGCCAGAATGGGTGAAAGGCACACTCCTGACAATGCCTAAATGGGATAGGGTTTGTGCCGTTTTCTTTAATGAAGACGCTGCATCGGCAATATTTAAGTGGCCGGGTGAAACATTTTTGCTCTGGAGAAGAGGTTCTGAACACACTTACTGATTAATAGCTCACATAGAGAGTATTATTTATGTAGTTAATCCAAAAGCCATTTATATTTTGTTTTGGAAGTATTCTTTAGTGCTTAAAAGTATTTTTTTTCTTAATTCTCGACTCTTCCAACAGATTAGTGCCCCCCCCCCCCCCCCCCCCCCGCCTGGCGAAGATGTAACAGCCCTGTTAATTGAGCCAAATACAGTCTCTTCCCTGTTACAGGAGTTTAAAGAAAATTAGAAATTCTCCCTTTTCCTTTTGTCTTAGCTCTTGTCCGATAAATTCCACACAGAAACAAAACAAGTTTATAATCTGCGGAATCCATTCCCTTGAAGCTTGGATTTGACGCACAGCTTTTCTCAGAACTAAGAGTAAAGGTAATGGTATTAAATTAAGCTGCAGCAATGAATTATATTAAGGAGTTGGGAGCAAAACTGGTAAGGATTAAGTCAGGCAGACAGGGAAATTATTTTTTATGGTGTTTTTGGTTCAGTTTTCATGGTCTTACCTTTTTTATTTTCCCCAGATGTCAGAGGATCTAGCAAAGCAGCTGGCAAGCTACAAAGCTCAACTCCAGCAAGTTGAAGCTGCATTGTCTGGAAATGGAGAAAATGAAGATTTGCTAAAATTAAAGAAAGATTTACAAGTAAGTATAAGAGGACACTAATAGTTACATTGCTTAGAAAAAGTATTTCTTTGGTTTTCAAATGATTTACTGCTTAGGATCCAAAGCACCATTTGGAGGGGAGTGTTTCTTCCACTGTCCTCCGTTGTGTGTACATGTGTATATGCACATGTACATGGCTCACAGAGGCAGGGTTGCTTCCTCAGTTGTATACATCAAAATGAGTAAAGCATTGTGCTTATGTAAATCTTGTCTCCATATAATTTTTAAAAATAAGAGTTGAATTTAGAAGTCTCTGTCAAACCTTCTAGAGAATAGGTACATACAACTTTACAGTGCAAAGTGCTTTTATTTTTAAAGATCTGGCAAAGCAAATTTAGTTTGAGAGGTAACTAAAAGGAGAAAAATACATGGGATTTAAAAAGTTAACTATGCTGGTATTTAAAAAAAACAAATGTGGAAGCATTTTATAAGTGATAAAAACAATGAGAAAATTACAACCTGATAAGATTCTTTTTAATGTCACAAGATTCTTTGAAAATGAGTGTGTGTGTGTTTCAAAGCTAGCAGGTAAACACCTTGTATTGAAAAACACATTATAAAGATATATAAAGAGATACTTGTTTTCTGCATAAGTGTTACATAATGTTTGAATTTAAGGCTAGATTTTACATTGTAGTTCTTGACACTTGTTGAAGTTAAATTGAATGGATGTGGAAAGGAGATCTTCATTTGTTTTGTCATGGGAAAGTTCAGTAGGTATGACACTTGCCTTTTTAAAACCTGCAGTGGGGTTTCAAGACAAGCATAAAACCATTATAGTAAATATCTGTTGTTTCTCAGAACATGAGGTTGATTAATAAAAATACTGTATATATGTACATATATATCACTTCATTTTAATAAATTTGAGAGCTTAAAATTTTGAGCCTGATTTTTTTGAAAGTTTTAAAAGGTGTTTTGATTTGATGGTCTTTCTTTACTGATTTAGTATAAAACTAGAATCATCTTTATCCTGTCTAAATCCTTTCCCTCCCTTTATCATCCTCTTGCCCATTAAAATTAATATTTTAGGGATATTAGAACTGCAAATAAATGAAACTTATTTGAAATGGGGTCCAGATACAAGGACTTTGAAAGAGTTTATCTGGGCATAATTAAAATTAGTTGAATATTTTCAGGTTCAAATTGTGGAATTAGGATAAACTTGCCTGAAGTTGCAATAGTATGTAATTTTTAAAAACACAGAATATGGGACCCCTCTTCAGTATGTAAAAGTCAGGCCAGTGAATTTGAGAGTGCTAGTCAATACTAAAAATTTGTTTGGGGAGCAATTTCTCCCACCCCAGGCCAACTTTCTGTTTACCTCAAAGAGAGATTCTGATATGCATCTTCTTTTACCAGCTTAAAAGCGGTCCTTTTTTTTCTTTGAAGAAAATAAACATTGTTGGTATTATGTATATTGCGTCCTGGGCAGTTGGAAGAAGCTTATGTGTGGAACTGGTAGAGGGGAAGTTGGGAGTGAAGGTTGAAACTCAACATTATTGTGAGGTTTTTTTTTTTTTTTTTTTTAATATTTCTAGAATAAACTGTCAAGAGTCTAGGCAGAATTGCCTCACTATGACATGATCTATAGTGGAAGTATTGTAGGGAGAGAGACTGTTGTGGTAGATATTGTAATAAGCACATAAATGGCTTACTTAGTGTTCAGTTAATAATGACCTGGGGTCATTTATCTGTAAGTGTCCTCTTTTCTATAACCATTTAGAACAGCATTGTCCAGTAGAACTTTGTGTCATGATGAAAGTGTTTTATATTTACTGTGTCGTACTGTAGCTACTAGGGACTACTGAATATTTGAAATATGGCTAGGGTAGCTGAAGAACTGAATTTTTAATTTTTTTTAAGTAGCCACTTGTGACTACTATATTGGATAGCACAGATTTAGAAGCTTAAGTTCTAAAACTTCAGATAGTAGTAATGCAGAATGTTTTTCCTGACCAATCTTGATCACGGTTTCTTTTCCTCTTTGTCATGAAAACATATTTTTCATTTCGGTTTGCTAGATATAGGTCTATTTTGAACTGAAAATTACTCAAAGATAGAAGACATCATTGAAGATTAGATAAAGTTTTGAAAAGTGTTTGGGTGTCTGCTTCCACCTAGTAATTGTTGTCTCCATTGATTACAGTTATATCTTGTTTTATCATGGATTTTTAAAAAATATTTTTCCTTTTTATCTCTTCTCTGTTTCTGGGATATATACCTCATGCCTTTGATATTTAATTCTGCCTTTTATATTTGCTGAAAATTTGTTCAGACTAATGACTGAGTTTGTGGCCTCCTTTGTTTTGTGTTCCTTTAGTGGAATGTCTTTACCCTGGTTATGAATTTGTTTGCCCTTTCATTTATGACAAAATGCTTTTCTGCATTTTTTTTTTCAGTGACTTCATTTTGCCAGTAAGGCTTCCATGTTTATCTTTTTTATGTACTGTCTTTCACATAAAGTTACTCAGCGGGCAGCACAATCTACTGAAGTCCTAATTGCCTCTTTTCACTTAAAAAAGTGGGTATAGTAAGATCTAGGCTAGCTACCCAACTAGCTCCCCAGGCAGTCTGTGATAATCACAAAAATAGTCAATTTATTAGGCTGTTTTGCTGAATAAACTGGTTCTAAAGGAGGCAGGGGTCAAGTCACTTGTCTCATATATTACAGTGGCTCTCTGCATCCCCGAAACGCCTTCCTTCAGTAAGCAGAGTGCTTGAGTGCACCCTTTGACCTGCTGATATGTAGATCACAACATCTGATGCTTCCTGGAATTGCCGATTACTGTAACTGCTGCCCATCTGTCGATGAAGGAGCAGTTTCAGAACTCAGACTTGGGGGAGGAAAAGTAATTAATGGTATGTACCTTTAAGAACCCCCTCATACATAAAATAGTTTCTCTAATACTTTGGTCCGTATGCACATGTAAAGAAAACATTGAGAAGGGTCTTCATAGTTTGTTGGGAGGGGTATGTGAAACATGGCAAAATGAAAGGACAACTAGGGATAAATGCTTTTGATTTTTTTTAAAGTGTCACTTCAGTGCTGGGCTCTGAAAATTGTAACATGCACAGCTTTTCAGGACCCTTTGTTGAAAATGTATTTCTTTATGAAAATAAAATGGTAAGATGCTCTATGCTAAGAGAGGTAGAGTTCTAAATCTGAGACCTACAAATATAGAAATCATGTTTGTGCTTTAGTTAAATGAAATTATTTAATGATAGGGATTATATTGGCTCTTGAGTCAGGCTTACTGGATTATATTCTTGGCCCTAATAGTGGTTGATTAAAAACAAGACTGGATAATTCTCTCCTTCTTTGTAATAGTACATGATCTATTTATGTGGAAGTTCTTTGCTTTATTTGCAAAGAATTGTCTAATTAAAAGGTATTTAAATGGCTCTTTGGCACCTAATAAAATCTCATTAAAGATACTACTCTACTGAATTTTTAGCTCAAATCTGAGTTAGTCTAGTTTTTTAATTCACAAAACTGGCCTTTCTCCCAATGGCTTAATATTCCTTTTTTTTTTTTTTGAAGGCTCAAATATTAGTTTTTCAGAAATAGCCATGAAGATCTAGAATCTTTAGGGGAAAGGTAATATATAATTTCTTGGCTTCTGAACCAAACTATTATAAAACTTCAATAGGGGCCATAAGAAACTCAGTATAAAGTTTAACTTTGCTAAGTTTTCTCCCAAAACACAGTGTGATGTTTTAAGGTATTTTATATGCAACAGTGGGGGCAGGTATGCAAGTTTTTAAAATAAATCAGTTAAGGTGATGCATTATAGGTCTTCATCAGAGTAAAAATACAGCAGATAGGTAGCACAATCTATCAGTTCGTACTACTAAGTTTTTTAACCATCCCTACCAAATACCCTTGAATGAAGCCAGTAAGTATAAACCTGATAGAGAAAAAATACTTGCCACACAGGAAGGTATTGCCTGCCTGTGTGTTACATTTATTTTATTTTTTCCTTTTAAATGAAGCTGTGCTAATGTGCTTTTTAGAATATTTTATTTATTATTATTATTTTTTAAGATTTTATTTATTTATTTGACACACAAAGAGAGAACACAAGCAGGGGGGAGCGGCAGGCAGAGGGAGAGGGAGAAGCAGGCTCCCCGCCGAGCAGGGAGCCCGATGTGGGACTCCATCCCAGGACCCTGGAATCATGACCTGAGCTGAAGGCAGATGCTTAACCTACTGAGCCACCCAGGCGTCCCTGCTTTTTAGAATATTTTAAACCTAACTTGGTAATTTGCTTACCTGGATGGGGTAAGTTTTACAATAAATGAATAGGAAGACTACTGGCTTTTTATATGGGCCTATAGTATTTTAGTAGAAGTATGTATGAGCAGGAACATTTTTATTACTAATAAGGCTGCTTCAAGAGGTTTGGGTTTTGTTTTGGTTTGTTTTTTTTGACAGGGGTAGAGAAGAACATGTTGGCTAGAGAGTTCATACTTCTGCCAAGTAATGCCCTGTAAAACAGTCCAGGTGCATGAAATATATGTGACAAGATATGAGATAAAAGTGATCTTGAACCTAGTTTAGTCCTTCATAATTGACTATTTCTCATATTAGATCTGTGTAGCTAAAATAGGCACTTAGAAATAATGCATGGTAGGGGCACCTTGCTGGCCCAGTCAGTAGAGCAGGTGACTCCTGATTTCAGAGCCGGGAGTTCAGGCCCCACATTGGGTGTAGAGCTTACTTGAAAAAAGAAATCATGCATGGTATAAGCTCAAGTCTACCTTTTTTTGTTAGTATTTGAGGTTAATAAATTGAAAGGCAGCTGTCTGGGTTTAAATCCCAGTTCCACCACTGTATAAAATACTGTATCTTAGTTTCTATGTGCGGATAATCATAGTACCTATATCATAGTATTGTTATGAACTACAAATAAGTATGTGTAGTGTACTTAATAAATGGTATATGGTGTGAGAGCTATCATCATCAAAACCTGAAAACCTGTTGAAAGTAGGTGATAAGCGAATTATAAAAGTAATGTTATGGTTTTTGTTTTTTCTTTTTAGGAAGTTATAGAACTAACCAAAGACCTTCTGTCAACTCAGCCTTCAGAAACTCTTGCAAGTTCAGACAGTTTTGCTTCTACTCAGCCCACTCATTCATGGAAAGTAGGAGACAAGTGTATGGCAATCTGGAGTGAAGATGGACAGTAAGTGTAGAAAAAAACTCTAACTATAACATGAAATAATAAAATACAATGGTAAGAAGTTTTTATTCAGTTTGAACTACCCTATTTTATCTTTCTATGTAGCCAATATGATTTGTAGAGCCAATTTGATTATTGGGAGGTTACCACTAATGCAGTTCGGTTTTTAGCTTTTTTTTTTTTAAGATTTTATTTATTTATTTGACAGAGAGAGACACAGTGAGAGAGGGAACACAAGCAGGGGGAGTGGGAGAGGGAGAAGCAGGCTTCCCACCGAGCAGGGAGCCTGATGTGGGGCTCGATCCCAGGACCCTGGGATCATGACCTGAGCTGAAGGCAGACGCTTAACCGACTGAGCCACCCAGGTGCCCCAGTTTTTAGCTTTAGATTACATTTTGGGGCAGTTGAAGGGCTTGGATCCTAGAGGAGAGAAAAATCAAAGCTGAGGAAAATGAATGGATAGCTTAAATAATCTTAAATTTTTTCCTCAAATTGAAAATTGAGTGAATGGTTGGCTATTTTAGACTTGGGTAAAACACATACATTGAAATTATTCCTGTAAAAAATACCTTTTTGGGGCACCTGGGTGGCTCAGTCGTTAAGCGTCTGCCTTCGGCTCAGGTCATGATCCCAGGATCCTGGGATTGAGCCCCGCATCGGGCTCCCTGATCCACGGGAAGCCTGCTTCTCCCTCTCCCACTCCCCCTGCTTGTGTTCCCTCTCTCGCTGTGTGTGTCTCTGTCAAATAAATAAAATACTTAAAAAAAAAAACCTTTTCTCAAAGATACTGACTAAAGTACATCTAATAGACATATAAGAGACTTTCCTGACAATATTTTGATTAGGACCCCTTTTTTGATAGTAGATGGCTAACTCCAACCACTCTTTTGTATTACCTTTACTAAAGAGCCAACTGATGACAGAAGTTCCATTTGAGACACATGTAATAGTTGAAGCACTGCAGTGTAAGTCTTATAGGCTGAGTACTAAACCTTTACTCACCTGCTTACAGTCATGATATCTTTACAGGTGTTATGAAGCGGAGATCGAGGAGATAGATGAAGAAAATGGCACTGCTGCAATCACCTTTGCTGGCTACGGCAATGCTGAAGTGACCCCACTGTTGAACCTCAAGCCTGTAGAAGAAGGAAGGAAGGCAAAGGAGGACAGTGGCAACAAACCCATGTCAAAGTAAGTGATTTTGACTTTAGTAGTTTAAGTGTAATCTTCCCCATTTTGGTAGTTGAGGTAGTCCACAGAATCCATGCAGGCTAGATTAAGGTAAAAAGGTTGTAATACTCTTTACCATTATTTTGAAGATTAGCAATATAGGGTCAACCTTGTCTGTATGTGTATGCCTAGGCCCACTTAGGTATTGAGTATATTTATTAAGAGGATACTGTGTACCTCTCACTAAGCCAGGTGTTGGGTTTCCACCACAGTGAAGACAACCAGTTTGGGCCTTGTCCTGATTGAGTTTATAGTCTAGAGAACAAAACACAAAATTAAAGGAGAACTTTAATAGTTAAATATAGAAATTACGAAGGGAACATAATGGGTACTTTAAGGAACAAAGAAAAGACACCTGAACTGCACTTTAGTCATCAGGGCAAATGTCTTTGAGAAAATGACATCTGAACTGAGATGTGGGGGCGCCTGGGTGGCTCAGTCAGTTAAGCGACTGCCTTCCGCTCAGGTCATGATCCTCAGGGTCCTGGGATCGAGCCCCGAATCGGGCTCCCTGCTCAGTGGGAAGCCTGCTTCTCCTTCTCCCTCTGCTGTTTCCCCTGCTTGTGTGTGCGTGCACTCTCTCTCTCAAATAAACAAATTTTTAAAAAAAAATTTTTTTTAACTGAGATTTGAAAAGGAGTTAGCCAGGTAATGAATGAACTTGAAGGTATGACCTTGGGCAAACTGCTTAACTTCTTTCCTTATTTGTAAAACAGGGTTGATAGTATCTACATTGTAGGGTTGTAAGGATTAAATGTTAGCATTTATAAGCATGTAGCACAGTTCTTGACATGTAGTAAGAGTTCAGTAAATGTTTTTAAAAACTTTTAAAAAACTTCTAAAAAAGAAAACAAGGTTGGAACATAGAGGTAACAGAAACAAATTCCTGTGGTGAAAATTTGGGACTTTTAAAGGTGGGTGGTTTGATAAGAGAGGAGGTTAGAAAGGTCAAGGCCAGATCACAGAGCTTGACCGCCACTGGTGGATTTCAAATAGAGGAGATATGTGATCACAGTTGAACTTCCAAATAATCACTAACAGCAGAGGGAAGGCAGCTACTGATGTGATCCAGGTGTGAGATAATGTGGCCTGAACCCAGGGAGCAGCGGTAGGAGAAGTGTATGGTTTGAATGGTATTTAAGAGGTAGAATTAACAATATTTTGGTTTAACTTACACATACTTGCCACAATTTTCTCTTTTTCGGATTTGTCACGAGTTTTTAAAACTTAAGTTGCTACATAAATATATTTGAATTTGGAAAAATTACATCACCTGAGTATCCCAATGAGAAAATCAGATTGTAGAACAATGTAACATCTCTTTTTTTTTTAGTCTTTGACATCAGTGTAAAAAAGCTACACTTAGCTTCATAGTGGTGATTATATGATACAGAGGCATCTAGATCGTATTGCCTCTTTTTTAAAGACCTCTTTCTTCATCCTTTTGGTGAGAAAGTCAGTATGTTAACTGAGCAGAAATTATTGAGAAAGCTTTAGGCTCTGATCCTATATAGAGGAGTGTTTTTTGAAAGACTCCAGTTTTTGAAGAATTTTAAGCTGTGATCTCCTTGTATGCTGCTGTGCTCTTCCTGTCTAGGTGAAATAGTTTTATCTGCATTGCATCTCTTTTCTAAATGCAGCACATTAACCTTGCTAACTGTCCATTTAGAAATGGATAAAGGTTTAGATAGCTATTAATGTTAAAACTCATTTCTAAAATGCACCTGGCAAAAGCAATGTAAACATCAAAAAGTCATAGTTTAAATATTTGATTTGAGGAGTGCCTGGGTGGCTCAGTCAGTTGAGCAACTGAGTCTTGATTTCGGCTCAGGTCATGATCTTAGGGTCCTGGGATCAAGCCCCACGTCAGACTCTGTGCACTTAGCACAGAGTTTGCTTCTCCCTCTGCTCCCCCCTCCACTTGCACACACTCGCTTGCTCTCCGTAAAATAAAATCTTAAAAAAAATGTATTTGATTTGAATAGGTAATAGATTACAGATCTGGTTTGAAAGCTTCCAGGGATGCTGTGTATTTCAAATTAACATTTCTTAGTACTGGGTGATTGACATTGTTGGTGTTAGTGCTTCTATTCATGTAATGTGTAAGTTTATTACAGATGTTTTTGTTTTGTTTTTTGTTTTTTTGTACTGCTAAATATCTCTAAGGAAATCATCTATTAAATCTTAAGAGTTGACATTTAGCTGTTATATCCACACAGAAAAGAAATGATTGCCCAACAGCGTGAATATAAAAAGAAGAAAGCTTTGAAAAAAGCCCAGAGAATAAAAGAACTTGAGCAGGAAAGAGAGGACCAGAAGGTTAAATGGCAACAGTTCAACAACAGAGCCTATTCTAAAAACAAAAAAGGCCAGGTTAGTAAATCCTTTCGTTGTACTTCGTAAATTTGAAAAGTGTAATTGTCATTAAAATAACCTTAAAATGCAAAAGGGAGGTACATAGGTACATAGGTTTAAAAAAATACATAATTGGATCTTGAATTCAGAATCCTCTTTAATCTTCCGTTTGGCTTATTGTAAAATATCTCCATTAGCCACTGTCTCTCTGCCATAGAAACACTATGAATGAGAGAGTTTATATCATAAATTACAAAAGATCTAGATTGTTTACCCTTCTGTAAACTAAAATTTGAAAAACCATTTGGTACCTTACATACCACTTAGAGGGAGTGTGATGAACCCTACCTGCTTTGTTAACATGTTTTATATGCTGGCATCCACTGGTAGATTTTATTTAAAAGCTCCAGTTCCCTTGATGTGTACTGTACTTAAGTGTATTTTGGAAATGTTTTCCCCATAAAACTAATCAGAATGGTTTCTCTTTCATTTCCACTAGGTAAAAAGGAGTATTTTTGCTTCACCTGAGAGTGTAACCGGGAAAGTTGGAGTAGGAACTTGTGGAATTGCTGATAAACCTATGACACAATATCAAGATACCTCTAAATACAATGTCAGGCATTTGATGCCTCAATAATCAGAAAAACTGTTGGATTTCATCTCTGCAGGGCTTTACATTTACCTTTTTATCCTTATATTTTTCTAAAGGTAAATTATTTGTTAGATGAGTAAGGAAGATACCATTGTCGTCCTTGTTTGACTTCAGTAGAATGAAACTTGAAGAAATTGCATTTGATAACTGCTATTCATTTAACTTTTTGTTACTACTACCACAGATTTCCTCAAAGTTTGTTGAATAAAGCAACTTTTCTAGATAGATGCTGCATACATACAGCACTAGATGAATTGTTGATCTTCCTAATATCAGGCCCTTACTTAATGGATGGTGTGTACTTTTTGTAAAGTCCTAACTTGGAATTTTCAGATGCTTTGAACTTGCCACATATTGTAGCAATTCACTGGAACATCAAGGCAAAATACCAACCTGCTAAAGAGATCTTTTTTTCTTCAACTTAAACCCATAGCTGTTGCTAATTAAGCCTAAAAATAGGTTAATTTGATTAATTTAAAATGACAAACTTTGTTTTGAGGGTTTTCCTTCAATAATTTGTTTCTTAAGCCTTTTAGGCTATCTCTAAAATTGATCCAGCTCTTAAAATTTTTTCATGGAATTTTAATTTTGTATAAGAACCATGTTTAGGACCAGCTTCCTTTTCTAAGGGTTTTTTTCTGTTGTTGTGTTGTTTCTTTTTTTTTTTTTTTTTTTTAACATTTGCTCTTTTCCTGTGTTGATTTTTCCCTTATGGTAGTGGTACCATTTTTGGATGTGTAATGTTTATATAAGAAAACAAAAAGCTGATGTATAGCCCTGTATACAGTGTAGATACTATTTTTGTAAAAAAACAAAAAAATCCCCAAGGCTAAATTAATGAACAAGAGTACTGAATGTTTCATCATTAAAAATTTATTGTATTTCTTGTGCATTAATCTGACCATAATTTCCCTGTATATTATGTTCATGTAGCTGAGTTTGTAATTTTTGTTAACTAGATCAAGTTGTCAGCCTTTGTTGGTATAAGTGAACATCACAGTTATCCTGAGTTGAGTTTAAGCCAAATATATGCATAGTAAAGTGTCTTCCTATTAATGGAAGATGGTGATTTTTAGGGTATGTGTTAATTTCAGTTTTTGTATGTTTAACTTTTATTAAATAAAGTGTTTTTAAAATCTCCGGGGTGTGTTACCAGAAGGGTGGTGAAGTCCTAGCTGGCAGCACTGATAGAGTGATTAAGCTTCAGTCTTCTTGCTTGCATTCATCATTTCCACAGAAGAGAATACTGAGTATGTGATAAAGGTTTCAATAAATTCTTATGTACTTCTTCCATTAGACATAGAAATTGGATCCTAAAGGACAAACTATTTTTATCTTAAGGGCTTGTGCTGTGTATAGAGGTGTTTGTACATTTTTGGTAAAAGGAGAAAATAAAAATTTTAATGACTTTTAAATATTTTGGCAAATTGAAACTTAGGACAGTGACGAGAAGTAGAATTCTTTATCTTGCCCCTTCAGCTCTCTCCCAACCCAGGAGGATCAGTTTTCCTTCCTATAATTTATGGCCACAGGGTAGAACATGTAGGACAGAATGAAAGGTGAAGTCTTTTTTAAATACAAGGCACAAATTACAGCAGAATAGGACTACTTAGTCTGAAGAACTCCTAAAAAATACACTGTTCTTGTTACCAGTGTAACAAATCTCTTAAGAATTAATAATGGTATCTTTGAAGGGTTGCAAGGGAACCCTTTAAATTCAAAAGCACTTGGAAAGAAATTTGGTCCAATGGTGTGACCACACAGAATGGGTTTTGGTGAGATTACCTTGGTATGTTTGTTGGAGTAGGAATTTACCTGTTACTTGTATAGGCAAGACTCTTAATGTTGAAACTTGTATCTCCTTTGACCCAAGGGCTTCCTTTCTGCACATTAATTTTCCTGGAGGGGCTTTGCAGGAGAGAGAAAAGGAATAAAGGTGGCCATACTATATAAAACATTAAAAAATTATATGAGATCAGGAATCCCTGTGTCAAAAGACCTAGATGTGGCGCTTTGAAAAGTCCTGGTGTCAAGATAATGATCTTGTGTCTGGACTAAACTCAAAGGATCCCCGGGGGGATGGAGCACCTGTCTCCTAGTGTGATGCTTTCATGAGAAGCATGATAACCAGCGATATTTTACAAGTGAAGGTGGCTAAGTTCAATACTCTAAAACCAAATATGACACTTTGTTATATATTTAACACTCTGTTATAAAATTTAATGTAGTTTCCCCATCAAGAAGGGAGTCTTGAAGCTCTGAAACTCAGAATGAGTTCATGATGTGAGTCATGTACAGCCCCCAAGTAGCTGTGGTTGCATGGATCTTCTCAAAATTTGGCATTTGACTTTGTTACTGATCATTTCAAGGGAAGAACAGTCCTGATACCCCCCAAATAATTACATTTTAGTATCACAGACAATAAATGCTTTTTTAATTAACATGTAGAAAGGCCATACTGGAAGAGCCAAGGACTCAGGAGCCAGACTGCTTTAGAATCCTGGCCCCTCATTTTTACCTGTGTGTGTAACTTGTCTTAGCTTTCTCAGCTGTAGAATGAAAATACCAGTTTCGTTAGGTTGTAAGGATGAGTGAGTTAATATGTGTAAATTGCTTACAATACCTGACATGGTAAACACTGTAGAAGTGTTTGCTATTTACTGTGCAAGTGGTAATGGTGACTTTTTTTCCCTAACCTTAACAATGACAATTCACATTAACAATGCCCATTGCTTATAATTTGAAGCCTCTAATTATAAATGTATTACTGAACTGCTGTCAAATTACCAAAGTTATATATTAAGTACATGCCAGTAGAAGTTAAAATTTTTATATTAGAATATTTTAGGGCATGTCTCTGATGGGAAGGGAGTACAGGTTATAATAAAGTTACCCTAATGCTTGCTTAAAATTAAAAGCGGGATTTCTGGATCTGGGTCCTATTCCAGACCTATTTAGGCCAAAGTATGTCTGTTTTTGACAAACACCACAGGTGATTCTGATGTGCATCCCTGGCCTAGAACCATGTTTTACATTAAATGTAAAAACACTTTGATTTTTGAAATGAAGGAAAAATTACTAATGGGCAATTTCCTTAGCCCAATTATTAAGATTAGGCATCAGACCAAAATGAAATGCATCTGTCATAACTCATTATTTTAATATGCTTTGTCACAGTATATGTGTATGTGGGTGTTTTCCATTACAATGCAGTTTTAATGCTGAGTATATCTGCCTTTAAAATAGCAAGGGAAGAGGCTCCTGGGTGGCTCAGTGGGTTAAGCGTTCGACTCTTGATTGTGGCTCAGGTCATGATCTCAGGGTGGTGAGATGGAGCCTTGTGTGGGGCTCCACACTCAGCTCGAGTCTGCTTGAGATTCTCCTTCCCTTTCCTTCTGCCCCTCCCCTCTTCCCCCCACTCCCGTGCATGTGCTCGCTCTCTCTCAAATGTTAAGAAAAAAATAGCAAGAGAAAACCATCTGGTAACAAATGAAAATCCTAGTTTTATAAATTGTGTCTGTAGTTGTAATTATAAAAGGTGAAAAATGTCACTTGTGCAAATTTAGCCAAAAAATATTTTTGGAGTTTTGGTTTGACTTTTTGCCTCAACTTGGACATTGAAAGATGAAAGAAGAAAAAAAAAATCTTAAAAGCAGTAAGGTTCTATATTTGTTAAAATCTTTAGAGTTCAATAAATATATGCTGAATTGTATTATTTGTATTATACTATGAAGCAACCAGTTAGTATAAATGGTAATTCACCTGTTCAACAGTAAATGTAAACATTCTTTATATCTAGGGTTTTAGAGTTGCAAGTTAAACTGCATTTTTACTACAGTGGAGAGGAAGAACATAGCAGGCAATAGAACAGGTAATACCATAGTTTAAACAAAACACAAGTAATTGAATCCCCTTATACTATGATTTTTTATGTATAGATAGGTTTTTAAATACCTTAAAATGTGCAGAGACTAATATTGGCATTCTAAGAATTTGTCTTGGCCCAGCCAACAGAAAGTAAAATTTAAGATGAAGGTGTTAAGAGTTCTGTGAGGTTCTTTGATTGCCTTTTTTGCCTTTCAGCTTAAGTATATATAAAGGTGGTTCTTTTGTGGCCTTGAGTGGGGTAAAGCAGATCTGAGAATACTATTGGGTTTGTGGTAGTTGACAGCTGGACTAGCTAAAAATACCAAATTTTGGATAGAGTCATCTTTCAGTTCCCAGGAAATAAAAACGGATATTTTACTTACACCAGGCACTTCACCAATTCACTTTTATGAAACCAGTACAGATTTAAGTTACTGAAATTATTAAAATTGTAATTTGTTTTCCCGGTTACTTTCTTAAGATCACAGCTAAAGAAGCCACAGTTACATGCATTAAGAGAAAAGGTTGCTTTTTGTTTGAAGAGCTACTTTCTCAACTTGAGGCCCAGGGTCATGTTTATTATTTTGCTGGCTCATGATTTTGCCTTTCTTGGTGAAAACTGATGTGCTTTTGTTTTTTCCCCTTTCAAGCCCTGTACTCACTTTAGCAAGATGCAGTGCATTTCTGACCAGAGAAACAGAATTCAGGCTTGGAAGACACTTGACTCTATATCCTGGGAAAACTAGAGTTGAAGCCTGAGACCTGCAGCTAGGGTAGTTTTTAATAGATGGTAATTGTCCAATTGTTCATTGCTCAGAAGTATGCAGGAAGGAGTAAGTATCCCTTTGGTTCTTTTACCAGGTTTTTCCCTCCAAAAGCACGGTCAGGTTTAGTTGACATAGCTTTCAGAGTGTGATAAAGCTGCTAGTTTAGAAGCAACTAGCTTCTTAAATTTGTATTTTTAATATGCATTTTAGAGCTATCTTATGGCTTTTGTCTCTACAATGCTGTTTTTTTGCCCTGATGTGAAAATCTGAGATAAATATCCCAGTTACTGCCCTACCAATAAAGACTTCAAGCATTCCTCTGTAACAAAGAACTAAGAGCTTGAGGAAATGGAAAAAAATTTCAAAATTATAAGTAGTTGGCAGTACTTTAAAAGAGCTTCATCTAAGCCATTTCCCCTAATAATTTATGACAGTATAGAAAGGTAAAACAGAACCAAGAAGTGAGGTTGTCGGCCAGTACATGTATTTTGAACCACACTTACTATTTGGAAGAATCAGATGTATTCCACAAGAAAACCAGTTTCCTATTAGATCTAGTACACGGGCCAAGACTTTTCTTCTTGGCAAGGCCAGCAGTAAATATTAACTAGGGCATTATGCAGTGGTTACTACTAGTGTTTAACAGATTCAAGCTCAGGTTAGTCTTTTTTTAGAAAGACCAGGTAATCACTAAAACCGCTGATACATCAATCTTATAAAGTCTTTATTTAAAAAAATCTATAGGACATCAAAATTGACTTCTTACAAAGTATAACCTGTCATGGAATTCTGTGAAAATGAACCATTTTATTTATTAGAAATAGTCTTTTTCTGCAAGACCCAGAGTCAGAGTAACTAAAATTCAAGATTAAGGATGAAGAAATTAGAAGGTTGCATTCATCAGAGAAAGGAGAAGTACAAACCTCTTATTTTGGTGCTACAAACTCCTAGATTGAGTATGTGTGGGGATTTACATATATCAGTTTTAATCCTTAAAACCTTTCAAGATAGAGGTAGTATTTGTAACAACTTTTCAGGAGGAAACAGGCTCCATGAAGAAATTAACTTGCCCAGAGTCCTTAGCAAATATTAGAACTAGGATTTAAATGTGACCCAAAAAACCCTGTTCTTCCCACATTATGCTATTGTTGGTAGGGAGTATGGAATTTTTGAGGTGGAAGGATAATAAAGGGAAAAAAGGCAGCTACTGCTTCTTCACGTGGAAGAAAACTTAACAAAGAACCTTCCCCAAGAGGTTAAACAATTTTCTCGTGAGAAATGACCCAGGAGGCAATGTGGCCTTACGTTAGGAAATTTTGCCTCAATAATCTCCACTGCCTTTTAAAATCCCTTCATAAGGCTAAAAGCTGTCATTGCCACGGGGATTAGAAAAGGCATTTCTACCAGAGTTCTCATACCTATTCTAATCAGGAACTAGTCTGACTCCATCAGAATCTTCTTTGGTAATAAATATGCACTGAAGATTTACCTCTATCTATTAATACATTACTCAGGCATCTTACATAAAGGGTACCTTAACTCAGGTTAGTGGGTGGGGACTAAACAGGAACTTCCAGACTTATTTTAAATTTAAATGGATCGTTGTAGCCAAAGGGATACGCTAAAAAGTTATTAACAGATAATAAATGGCTTTGTGTCCTACCTGAAGCAGTTAAGATTATCGGGTATGTTAAACCATCTGCAGTTGGGTTACGTGGAGTTATCAGTCAAGAAGGCACCTGTTTATAGAACAGGAAATGGCAATGACTCAAATTGCCATTAATTCTGGACTACTGAAGTCGTGTATCAACTTAAACATTTAGGACATAGTTGCTTCTCAAGGTGTGGATGCTCATTCTTATTTTTTCCTTCATAGAGAAGGGTGGTACAAAAAGCACTCGGGTATTCTTCATTCACAATTTTTATTTCTTGCAATTAACTTTTATATCTTCAAAGTCGATTTGTCTTTTAAAAAATTAATACTTCTTATTCATCATACAATCCACTCCCCTCCCACAAGGAAAACAAACCCAGGGAAGGAGTAATTTAGAGGGCAGTTGAAATAGTACTATAGATTTGTGACAAAGGCTTCCCAGCCCACCAGCCTGTACCTAAACAACAAAACGGCAGCACCTCAAGTTCTCCTGAATGAAGTCCGAAATTTCAGCCCTAGGCAAGTGATGCAAGTGAATGCCACGGGAATAACAAAATGGAAGCTTAATCCTTGCTTCCACTTACTTTCCATGGTAGTTAGCAGAGTCTTTAAACTGTCTCCCTTGGGAAAGTCAAAAGTAAGCAAATACATAGAGCAACATTTTGACCCAGCCAGGAGTAATTATAAGTGAAACCAGAAATAATTTACCTGGGCCAGAGAAATGAATTTATCATGTTTTTCATTAAGTCCCCAGCACCTGAAGTAGCAAGTTCTAATAATGGGCTTCTAAAGGCATGCAGTTTTTCACACATCTACTTCAAAGAATTTCTTCCACTCAAACATAGCACAATCAAGGATAAAATATTTTTGGAGGCACAGGAAGAGCACAAAAACAAGTAAGTATATGCTGAGGCCTTGTGTGGGACCAAGATGGTACACTTCATACATAGAAGCAGTGAAAGCTGTTAAAGTGCTACTTACAAAGGATAGTCTAACATTACACACACAACTCAACTGCACTGCTAAATATGGTTGTCTTTATTTTCTTTTTCCTTGGCCAGCCCTATCTAAACAAAATAAAACTACAGGACTGAAATTAACAACCCATTAAAATCAGCAATAAGTTATGAAAATCATAAAGCTTTTTTTTTTTTTTAAGTAATTAAGGGTAGTTAAATTATTCAAAGTATACAAAGTCCAAAGAGCCAGGGATAAGGGGTCCAAGAAGGCTTCCTGGGGTAAAGGGGGGTGGGGGGTGGGGAGTGGAGAACACCTTGGATTTTGAAAGACAAAGGGAACACATGACGTCAAAGTGCAGGCTAGAAAAGAAATTTCACTTAAAACATTTCTGGAAATATTGGTATAAGAGCAACAATAGCACCTGCACAGTGGGACTGTGAGGAAGGAGAGAGACTGCCTGTAGGAGAATGGACGCAGATCTTCACAATAAAACGAGACAAGTGCCGAACTTAACTATGTTAAGTATTATAGTGTGTCTACTACAGATATCAGATGGTTAAAAGCTGGTAAAAGGTAATGATTCTAAAAGAAAATAAAAACAGCATTGACCCTTTTTCTACCTAGCCCAGACCTCATTCATTTTGTGCACTATAAAGAGTGAGGTGTGAGGTGTTTTATCATTATCAAATGCTGCATCAAAATAGATGATTTTTTTCCCATGTGTTTTTCCACTATAAAAGACATCTATGTTTTTTTATGGACAAGCTTTAAAAAGATGTCATTTTGGTTTTCAACACATACAAACAGTTATCAAAATCTGAAATAAAAATGCTGCCGTGGCTCAGACCTTGGCCTGCTAATCTGCGTGCACAATTCTTCTGGCCCACGCAGACACAGAGGCATGGAGAGCTTTTTCCTTCTGGCCCCTCAATCCGAATTCCTAGGCCCTGTGTGGTAGAGGCTATTAGACACACACTGCCCCATGCTGCCCAAGGGCCTAAGGGCAGCTGACTGTCGAGCTGGCAGTTGGGTGCCCTACTGCTAACAATGCAGGATAAGGTTAGCTTGCTTAGCATGGAATCCAACAGAAAGCTGAGCTGCATGATGATCCCTTTCAAAAGGCTTCATGGGAGTCTCTCCTTTTGCAGAGCATGAAATGAGCTTGCTTTTTTTTTTTTTTCTTTCAAGAATTGATCATCCACAGGCTTCATGATAAGCTGTCCCAGGCTGAGTTTTAATAGCTGTTCAGCTATCCAAGTTAATGCCTGATTATCTTGTCTTCTCATTACTATAGGTTTGATTTTGTTTTTAGGACCATAAAACTCAGGAAGGGTTCATAACCCCATCCTTAAATGTGTCTACTCATTGTATTGTGAGCAAACTACAGAAGAAAAAGAGGACAGAATCTCCAATGTCCTCTTTCAAATCAACTAAATCAAGAAAATTTCTCCAAGTTTTCTGCTGCCATTAGAAACTGTGATTTTCAAATACGAATATTATGAGTATTTGTTCTGCTGGGGAGGCTCTGCCCCACTTTTTGCTAAGTAATTGCTTAAATAGAGGTCTTTTGACCCTTTCGTTCAAGTATAGTTTTGTTTAGTTTTAAAGAGGAGACTGCATCATGAACCCAATTTCAGAGATTGTTTGGACTGAACTGGCCCAGTGGGTGTTTTGCCCTGCACTGCTACGTCAGGCTGGGTTCTAGGAAGTGAACGAGAGCTTGACACTGGCGCTGGAGTAACCCTCGTCACTCCCGACACTCTGCAGGCTGCTGTGGTCGTCAATGTCACTGATGCTGCTGGTGCTGATACTGTCCACTTCTCCATGGGAGAACTCTGTGCTTTCCACATCCACTTCAATCTCCTCTGCCAGAGAGAGAAAGGAAGAGCGTTAGTAATCTGCACTTTCAAGAACTAACGAGAAAAGGGCGCAAGAAAAAGTGATTAGTTTTTGTAGTGTCAAATAATTATTACACAAGCTTATTATCAGTGATCTCTGGATACCAGGAGTAACTGAAGGTGAACAGACACACGGGTATATTTTGCCAAGGGGAATGTCTGGTACCCAGTGGTGGTCTCAATCAGCAAGTTTACTAAAGCCTTTGACGCCAGTCCGTCTGGACCTCCCACCAAAAGCACTCAGCCTATTTGGGAATTAGTGCTTAATATTAAAAGATCCCAACCCCAAGTGGTTTAACAACATCTGTTTTGCATTAAACTAGAAGCTAATTCTCAGTGTTGTTTATTAATCAGACTTGCCTTAAAGAGGAGAAAAAGCATCAACAGTATAGGTGAACTAGAAAATTTATCCGTTTATTCTTGCCTTTGGCAGTCTCATCCTACAGACAGTTCTACAGACTTTGAGGATTCATCATAAAGACCTCTGACTATTCAGTAACGGAACTAAGCCAGTCATTATAGAGTGAACTCTGAGGGATTTGTCTTCAATTTGATTTAATTTTCTTGCATCAAATATAGCTTGAAATGAGGGTGTGAGCCTTAAAAGCCTCTGAGTTATATAGTGAGATCAATAGCAAAGATTACAGTAAAGGCATTTCAGTAATGGTATTTAACTTTACTTCAAAATCAAACATGATTTTTTAAAAAAATCGCTAAACACATATGACCAGCTATCAACAGTTTGTTAAATACTACATATACAATCACCAATACTACATAAAATACATTTTAAAAACCAAGAGGCAGTTGAAAAACTGTTCTCTCGCATAACAGCTAGAACGAACTCAAGATCCTTCAATTCTCTTAAGCTCAAAGTCTGAAGTTTCATATCTGGCGCTGACTCTGAGAGTTCATACTGATCACAACTGCTTTTAGGAAAAGTGAATTCTTGCTGAGCCCAAGAAGACAGAGTAAGTTATTTCAAAGAGTATAATTTTCAAAAGGGCTTGTTGCTTCAAAAAGGTTTAGAAATCTGTTTCTAAAATGCAGGCATCTGTCCAAACAAGCTGTACAAACAGTCCTATGAATTCATAACTATTTGTTTTACATCCATAATGCTTCACAGGCTATTTGGTGTTTCCCGGTATCACAGAATACTCATCCAACCTACAATTGGAAAATAGAATCAAAACACCCTATCCAACAGAGCTTGCTGTACTCAATCATAACAAAGTAAAATGAAAGACTGCACTAGCCAAATGAACTAGAGATATTACTAAAAGTCCCTTGTAACACTGGGAAAGAGGGCTTCAAGATAAGAACAGGGAAAGAGGTAGTAACACATGGGGACTACTAAAAAAATGAGAACTATAATGATGAAGACACACTCTTTCTCAAATTTGGAGGTGGGGTGGGTACAAGGAGGAGTTAACAGCAGGAAGGGCAGCTAAAGCCTGCAGACCTGACAAAGTCACACAGCTAGTAACCAGCAGAAGAAAGACTAGGATCAAGGTCTGCCTCTTAATTTGGGTTCATTCCTTCTACACCTCACTGTCATTCATAAATGTAGCATGTCCCTGAGGTTCCTGCTGCTGCCTCTGGTTAAACTTTTGTTCTCTAAAACTGAGTGCCACATAAAAACAAATTTAAACAGCAAAACAACAACAACAAACCCAAGGACTCCTAGGGTTGTGTTAAAAGGGATGAAAAATCAATTTGAAATGTTTCTATGGAATATGGGAAATTTGAGTATTAAAGAGAATAAAAAGAAGACTACAATGGATTGGAACACATTCAAAACATGAAAACCTAGGAGTTCATAAGATAATCAAAACCAAATAGCAAAACAAAAAAACCCTGTTACCTCTGGAGGTTGCTAAGACACCGATTCATTAATTCAGAAAATTGACAAAAAAAAAAAAAAACCACAAAAATTTTTAAAAAGCATTTATCCCATCTTCCTTATATGGACTTGATTTCAGGGTAACCAAAAAAGTTGATGAGGAAATGTTATTTAAAAAAGTTAATAAATGCAAAAAGAATGACAGGATTAGAAAATACTATTTGTAATACCTAATAAAATAATAATGGGGACCATCATTAATGATTACTAAAACTATCAAGTGAAAGGTTGAGATTTGCATAAATGTATCAGCACCACCTATGAAGTATTCTTGCCTCAAAAAAAGAACCTGAATTTAATCAAGCCACTAGATCCACCAACCAGTTTACAGGAAATAGGAGGGACAGAAGAATATGTTAAATGATACCATGCGGATTCAATCAGCCAAATCTAGAACATGGGAAGTTCGATAAGAAAAATGACTCTGTTCCTTTTTATTTCTTTAAGATTTATTTATTTATATGAAAGAGAGAGAGAGCGGACAGTGGGGAGAGGGATAGAGGGAGAGAGAATCCCAAGCAGACTCTGCACAGAGCCTGACATGGGGGACTGATCTCACTACCCCGAGATCACTATCTGAGCTGAAACCAAGAGTCAGATACTCAACCGATTGTGCCACCCAAGTGCCCCAAAATGATTGTTTCTACAACAAATAAATGGCACTGGGGAGAAAAAAATGTGGAAGTGAGAACTATTATAGATGAAAAGTATCCTAAAAGGCACAAACAAATGCAATATGGACTGTTTGGATTCTAATTCAAACACACCAATGGTAAAATGCCGTCTTTGAGAAAATCTATCAGAAATTGATGGTATTAGACATTAAATAAGATTATCTGACTTTATTAATTTTGTGGGATATAATAGCCTTATGATTATTTTTTAAGTCCCATTTATTAAAGATACATACTGAAGTATTTAGGGACAAAATGATAATGTTATCTGGGATTTGACTTAAAACATTCCAGAAAAAACGGTGAGGATGAGGGGGTGGTGAATCAATGAAACAAGAATGGCAGAATGTTGTCAGCTGTTCAAACTGGATGATGGGTACATGAGAATTCAATATTCTATTCTACTTTTGTGTATGTTTGAAAATTTCCATGATAAAAAGTCAAAACAAATTTTACAAACAATTCCTTTTTTGTTTTAGAAACCTCAAGATCTCGTGAGCTCTATTTTCCCTAATTATAAGGCTTAAAATCATGAGAGTTCACCTCTGGGATCTTCTACTGTGTTGTGAGGCCTGATGTGGTGGGAGCTTTAGATGAACAGATCAGTAAAATTCAAACAAAATTTTTGGTTGATTCTTGGTCTTTCATTCTGCCAAAGACAAATGTTCTGGGACAGATGGAAAGAGAAATGAAGTGTGTGGTACTTTAAAATACAGACATCGGGGCGCCTGGGTGGCTCAGTCAGTTAAGCGTCTGCCTTCGGCTCAGGTCATGATCCCAGGGTCCTGGGATTGAGCCCCACATCAGGCTCCCAGCTCTGTTGGAAGCCTGCTTCTCCCTCTCCCACTCCCCCTGCTTGTGTTCCCTCTCTCGCTGTCTCGCTCTCTGTCAAATAAATAAATAAAATCTTTAAAAAAAAATAAAATATAGACATAAAAATTAACATCACCAATTATAAAACATATCAACATCATGTATCTTCCTAATATAATGAATTGAGAAGGGCACAAATGACTCTGTGGTATTTCTTCCCCCTAAATGTATAACCTCAACTTAATGAGAAAACATCAGACACTTGAGAGACACTGTATAAAATAACTGGCCAAAAAAAATAAAATAAAATAACTGGCCAATACTCTTCAAAAGTGTCACGGTCATAGATTCGGAGGAACTATCTAATGCAATGTTGGATCCTGCACTGGATCCTAGATCAGACAAAGGACATTAGTGGGAAAACTGATGAAATTTGAGTAAGGTCTATAGATTAATAAAATTACATGAATGTTAATTTTCTGGTTGCAGTGATTGTATTATGTCTACAAAAGATGTCAACAGTAGGGAAACCTGGGTGAAGAGTATATGAGAACCCTACAATTTTCTACAGAAGACACAACTTCTCTGTAAGTTTAAAATTGTTTCAAAGTAGAGGGGCGCCTGGGTGGCTCAGTTGGTTATGCGTCTGCCTTCGGCTCAGGTCATGATCCCAGGGTCCTGGGATCATGGGATTGAGCCTCGCGTCGGGCTCCCTGCTCAGCGGGGAGTCTGCTTCTCTTTCTCCTCACAGCTCACGTTCCCTGTCACTATCTTTGTCTCTCTCTCAAATAAAATCTTTAAAAAAATTGTTTCAAAGTAGAAAGTTAAAAATATATACCTACATAATAAGGAAAAAAAGTTTTATAGTTCATTCAGGCATTGCTAGACAATGTTGTGATTGCACAAAATCCAGAATGGTGCAGTACTGGCTAAAGAGAAGAAAGCAAATACAGTGCTTTCCAACTTACCCTGCCTAAATTTAGATACAGGGATGCTTAGTATTTCATTAGGGAAGAAGCAAACTGCCTACCTCGCTCTGAATCAGAACGATCTGAAGAAATAGTTGATCCAATGCTGTCCATTCGTATTCGTTCCATCTCCTGAGGACCCTGCAGCTGTTCCAGTCGCCGCTTTAAAAATCTCTGTTCTCGTTCCAAGTTCTCTAGCTGGTGCTGGCTCTTCCTTTCAGCTTCTTCAAGTTTCTAAAATGATAAAATGATACTTGTGTACAGTCCAGTACAAACAATAAAATTCATTTTTACCTAACAACTTAAAAGATTTCTTCTTTGGTAGAGAAAATATGAATGAATATACAAGTATATATGTGTGTGTGTATATAAAAACATACATAAATAACATATTTTTAAACACCAAAATAGTTCTTTCTTCACTTTTTTTTTCTGTGTGCGTAATGAATGCTACACTACTAGAACGGTATGAAATTCTCAAAGTCTGTAAAGTTATCTCCATGAAAGAGAAACTTGCTCTGCACTGGGTAGTTCGATGGAAAAATACTGAGGGACACAGCCAAATAAAGTCATCTCCACCAGAGGGCACAACTGCCTTCCTTCTGCCGGTCAGCAGAGTAATTGTTAGTTTCCTAGTATTCCCAGCTCCTCAAATGACCATGCTGTCAAAACAATTTAATCAGGTTACGTTGCTCCCATCAGGTTAGCTGATAAGTTTTCAGAAAGATTCTTCTTGAGGTCAGTTATTAAGGAGGGCACAGTGAGCTAGCTGATGTTTATGAATAGGAATCATTGCTTATAATGAAACAAGGGCTGAGACGATCATGTACAAATATGAAAGAAATTCTCACCTTGATGTGTGCTTTGGCTTTGTTAAGCAAACCAAGTGTTGTGTGCCTGGTACAGTCTGGTCCTAGTGGAATCAGAACTTTTAGGCGTTCTAAACACAGGCGCAGATGAGCTCGTCTACAAAAGACAACAAAAACCAAATCAGCACAGCCTGAATATTCCACTAGAAACATCCTAAAACCCATTTTAAGACAAATAATAATTCACAGATTATTTAGTCTCAATCCATGTTACACCCCTAATTCTTCAGTTTCAAAGTATGTGCAAGTACGGGCATGCCTACTGGTTTTCAGTCGCTGCCATTTCTGTTGTACTCTGCAGACACGGTCACTTCAGATCATCATCCCCAGTGGTAATCTCTGTCAGAGTTGATTTAATTTTTAAGCCACCCCATAAACTGTCTCCAACTGTATTAATGTGGAAGTAGGAAAGCATACTAGGGCAATTAACTGTATTTGATTTTGAATGCCTAGAACCACAGGCTAGAGTAGCAGTTTTCAGCTGGAGTACCCCCACGGGGTATAAATTGCTCACGAATTTCCATTTCTCCTCTCCCATCTTTTACACACACCTCTCTCTACAACTGTAGCCATCCTACAGTGTTACACGTTACGTATTAGGATGAACCACAGAAAATTTCTGATATACAATTCTCACTTATAAAAAATGGCAACTTCATATGATTCAACACATTAGAAACAGGAAAATTGTGTCATCAGCTAGGACAGGGTTAGGCAAAATATATGGCTCTGTGGTCAATTTCAGCCACTGAAACAAAAACCCATAAACACCTGTTTCCTAATATCTCAGTGTACCAGCTCATTAGTTTTAAATTTTTATTTCTCTCCCTCTCCTCCCTCTCTCATTATCCCACCTCCAATTTTCTACACATGGGAAAAAGCTAGGTAACAAAAATTTTTAAAGATTTTTGTTTATTTATTTGAGAGAGAGAATGAGAGAGCACAAGCAGGGGAGGGCAGAGGGAGAGAGAAGCAGGCTCCCCGCTGAGCAGGGAGTCCAACATGGGGCTTGATCCCAGGACCTTGGGATCATGACCTGAGCCGAAGGCAGATGCTTAACGACTGAGCCACCCAGGCACCCTGACAAAATTCTTTACTAAAATTATTGCATTCTTTAATCCACCCATCCTATGGGCAACTTCAGCACAGTCTCATGGATTTACCTTCCCTATATCCTAAAGGTACTATGATCACCATGATGAGAGTTCTGGGTACATAATTGTACACTAAAACAATGCTAGTCCACATCTTTGGATCTGTGCTTCATAGGCATAACATAATTCAGCAATTAATAAATAGTATATCTGAAAAGAAAATCCACAAACGTGTTCACAGGTTATCCTTATTCCTTAAAGAGTTATAATTGACCATTTAGCAACTGTCTCAATTGCACCAGGAACAAAACACATCATCCTCTCAAAGAGGGCCAAAATGGTTTTACTAGTTCACCCACCAAACTATGCTTTCTTGGTCTTAATACACAAGAAATAATAAGTGAAATTCTCAAATGCTAGCAATTTGAAAGCGGGGCAGGAGAAGACAAAAAGCAACCAATTATGTCACTGACAAGCAAGGATGATTAAGGGTAGTGAGGTCAGAGGTTTGGTAATGAACTGTCAAGATTCTTCCAATACCCACTACCCCAGCTATAGTTAGGGGTCCATTAGTATTTCCATTCCAAATCTCTTTACTGAGTTCAGTAACTCAAATCTAATAGTTGGCTCCAGGCTGAAATCTGACATATCTGATGTAGATAAAGGAATTTTAAATTTTCCCCTAAATTAAAGGTATATCAATGGATTCCCCTTAATGAGATTTAACAATTTTAAAGTCATCTGCTCTCCTGCTGTGCTACCCCAAATCATAGAACCTTTAGTAAAATTCTCATTTTTAACTGGAAAACCTCTCAAGTGAGGACTCACATGATCACTGAGTGCTCTGGCTGAGCAGACTAAAACAAGAAACAAAACAAAAAAATCCATAGTAGAAAGTGCCTTTAAACTCTTCATTAGAATTATTATAGGATATGCCCCACAACTGCACTCGTATGATGTGACTGGAGGATGGAGAGAAAGACTGGTGGTTGTTTTGCTAATAACTAGAGGCTCCCAAGGGGGCTCTGAATTCAGTCATCTAAAAAAGTTAATAGAGCAACTAACAAGTAAAGTTAACATGTTGCCACAAGAATAACTTGTCAATTTTATTTACTTAACCCCAGAAATTCAGTGCATATACAGGAAATATCTTTTACATTGAGTTTAAGGAACTTCAGAATGACTCCTTACGAGAGTTTTACATCAAGGAAAAAAATGGGTGCGTCACTTTTTGCTTTGTGAGATCTAAGTCATATTAAAATCTAGGTAGAAATCAACTAACATAATATTAAAATGTCTATTTTTTTTCTCTTTCTTCTTCTTGAGATATATATTTACTACATGACTTTGTGTATTCAGCAATATTCCACACACTTGCTTGAGTGGTAGAAGTCAAAAAAGAAACGTGAACTTCCAAGAGTTTGTAATCTAGACTACAGAATGAAACATATTGTTTGGTTTCATTTCGTTCATAATGAAATGAGTCATACAGAAATCCAGGGCAACAGAATCTGAATAAAATGGGAGATTGTAACTGGAGAAAGCAACTTATAAGAGAAGCTGAAACTTGACTTTGGACTTGAGGGATACTGAATTTGTCTATGAAAAAGCAAGGCTTTTCAAGGTAATTAAAAGAGTATAGGACTCAAGTTCATATATTGAAATCAAGTTACTTTTTTCTTTCAGGGGAAAACAACGAAGTTGGAATTTTGTATGGAAATATCAGCCAAGTTCAGCAGTCTGGTGGTCTGCAATAGCACTGACAAATCAGAATCTGCCCAGGCCAAGGGAGTCAACGTGTAAGATGGCTAGATGAACAGCAAAGGCAGACTGCCCTCTAAAATATTTTTTATTAGCCACTACTGAACATTTCTTCAGTCAAGTAATTATAAATGTGCTCCAAGTTACAGCTTAAGAAAACATACCCTGAGTTATCATGTCTCACAAAGACCAGTGATGCCATTTTCCATGTTTTATACATACAATCCTCTAAAATAGGTAAGAGTATGAAGAATGAATGGTAAATGATGTCCTTTGCTCTCCTGTGGGGAAAGGTCTCTCTGTGAGAGCCAAATGTCATTTCCTCCAGTTTTTATACTTGTAAGACAATCAGACATTTGGAGAATAGAGTAACAAAAGGTTAATTGCAGTTGAAGGACAGAAACTGACCAAGTGGGAGCCACACTTTTCAAAGCTGCCATCCAAATACTGCACACAGTTTTCCACATGTGCTTATTATGCCAGTTTTAGGTAAATTCACCCTTCCAAGAGCAATGTGATACCCTGTGACTGTAAACTGGGAAGTCTAATCAAAAAACTCATACACCTGACGTGTAACTCTCTTCTCCCCAGCAGATTACTGAAGCACACTGTATGGCAGAACTCTTCTTCCCTTACAATGGTGCTGTGCTGCCCTCCACCCTTTCCCTCACAGTCTCCCTGCTGGTAAACCAGATTGCAAGCTTAACCACCAACGACCTAGAAAGGCATATCTTTTGATGCCATCTGGTCCTTTCTTTCTTGCCTTCATTCTCATGTGACTGGTGGCTCAGGAGCCTCCTGTATGGGGTTGCCAAATCATGGGCCGTAAGACACTGGAGGAAGGAAAGAGGACAAGACAGAAAAAAACAACAACAAAAAACCAACAACCTTGGTTTGATTTGAAAATCCTTACGCACGGAGAAAAAATTTGCAAGTAGCATGAGGTGGTATTTTTCAAATCTCCAAGGAGTAGAAGAGCTGATATAGAGAACAAGGATTCATGAATGGCATAGTCCTGCACCTTTAGTCAAAGCAGGTTAAGAAGGCTGGGGGTGAGGGGGGTGCCTGGGGGCTCAGCTGAGCATCCAACTCTTGGTTTCGCTCAGGTCATAATCTCAGGGTTGTGAGATCGAGCCCCGTGTCAGGCTCTGCATTCAGTGAGCAGTCTGCTGAGAGATTCTCTCTCTCCCTCTCCCTCTGCCCCTCCCCCTGCTCATGCCCACCGGTGCTCTCTCTCTAAAATAAATAAGTAAATCTTTAAAATTAAAAAAAAAAAAAAGGTTGGGGAAAGTTAAGGCTGATGTTCTGAATGTTTCGATGAACACCAGACTAACAACCAATAGAAAAACCTGACATTATGAAATTTATGGAACTAGCCTTGATGGAAAACGAGAAAAATAATTTAGCCCCCTGGTTAGCATTTATTTAACTTTTCACAACACATGGAGAGCTCAGTAAAAACTATAAAATGTAAATCTTTCCTAATTTAGCATGAGGATTAGACACTGCAGTAGGGGTGCCCTGTGAGAAAACTGGAATCTCCTTGCTGAGAGGGAGGGGGCAAGAGAATGGAGAAATGCCAAAGCGCTTTTATTTTCAAAGACACTTTGAGGTCTGTTTTAAAATAGATTTAAAAGTGGGTTTTACCCAGGGGAAGAGGCGATTTCCAGTGACTAACCTTGTTGGAGAGAAGGTCCTATCAAACTAACCCACACCTTCAAAAAGGGCAAGCCCCTTGTGGAAAAAGGAACAATTAAGAGTCTGTTTGGCTTTTATTTTGGTAGATTGGGATCATTTTTCCCTGAAGGAACCAACGCTGCTTTTGATTTCAAACCTTGTAAACTCTACTGCCAAACTGAAATATCACAGAACATGAGGGGAAATGATTTTGCTATAAAATGCCCCCTCCTAGTAGCTGTGATATTTTAAAGCATAGGTCTATCAACCACAACAGCACACAGTGTTGAGGGAAGAGAGAGGAAAGAATTCCCTTTCAGAAAAAAAATTGCAAGTACCATAGGATGATGTTTTTCAAGTCCTCTCTTGAAACTCGAATCCCTCTGCCCAACAACAATATGAAATTTAACACCTGCCTGGCCTCACAAACCATCCATTGGCTGATGCCCTTGGAGGTACGGTCCTTCACTGGAACTTGCTTGTCTTTCATTCCTCCACTACAGGATACCAAGACTTTGCCAAGTAAATCAAAATGGAAAACAAGTCAAGTGATAGGGACCGTACTTGTACTTTCCTCTCCGCTGAATGTTACGCAATGGCTGAGAGTCCTCCCTTGAGCCACATTCTTCAAAGCTGCAGTGGCTTGTGGCCAGGTTTCCCAACTCCCTACACAACACTTCTGCACATGACAGCAATCAGCAATTAGCTGCTTATCCTACACATTCTTATTTCAATGTTTCTCTAATATATAATGTGTTGAGAATCTTCTGAAAATCTCTAAAGATACACAAAAAAATATATGCCTATCTCTTTTTTTATGAAAAAGGACATTCAAAATGAATCCAGATATCAAGTACATCATGCTATTCATGGATCTGTCTTATTTATGAAAACAAATATGATCATATTCTGCTGTTCAGCTTATTCTGTTTGTGAAGTAAGAAAACTTAGACAAGCTATTCCTGTAAAATAGCATGTGCTAAATACATGTTTCATTTACAACTTACATATTATCTGCTTCACAAAAAATAAATAAGCTATTAACTGTCAGGTAGTAACTTGGTAAATGGTAGTAAATGGCATTTCCCTAGCATCAGAGCTGACTGTGGTGTCATGGGGCTTGAGGACAACAAAACAAAAACTCAGGAGAATAGCTAGGACTCCCTTCTCATTTAAAAAAAAAAAAAAGTTGCTTTCATTATATTCCTTTTAATTCAATTGGTATCTTGTAAAATAACCAGAGAGAAATATCAGCAAGTGTTATAATGAAACAGTAAATTATATAAATTATATACACCATGTAATATTATAATAATATGAATTATTCTATAGTCACATTGTCCACTTTAGCACTGAAGGGCTTATCGATATATAATTAAACAAAATCAGTTAAAGTTGAGATAAACATTGCTCACTCTTGGAAGACTTTTTAAAATCACTGTCTCTCAATAAAATCTAAGTAGTTCTTAGAGTGGAAAGCCAGAGAGTATTTACAGCCAGAAGGTTAAATATACAGTAGTATGCCTCCAGAAGTCATACTTTTCCTCAAAGATTTGAAAGAAAACACTAGTTTATATGAAAATAAGCACAAATAATACAAAGTATACTTTTTTTAAAAAAGATTTTATTTATTTGACAGAGAGAGACACAACGAGAGAGGGAACACAAGCAGGGGGAGTGGGAGAGGGAGAAGCAGGCTTCCCGCGGAGCAGGGAGCCCGATGCGGGGCTCGATCCCAGGACCCTGGGATCATGACCTGAGCCGAAGGCAGACACTTAATGACTGAGCCACCCAGGCGCCCCGCAAAGTGTACTTTTAAGGCCAAAAAAAAAAAGACTTCAAATAAATCTTGCACTATTTTACACCATATCCCAAGACCTCCAGCAATCTATGTTCAAACTACTAGAGCAAATTACTACAGATCACTATAGAGCTTTAGAATTCAGAACATCATTTCTGAATCATAACTGGGATTATGATTTTCAAAGGTTTAGAGAGGGATGGAAAGTGAGTCGGGGAGAAGAGATGGTGAGAGAAGTGTGTAGTCAATAAATTAATGATGACAAAAAATGATAATATTCTTTCTCAAACTCCACAGATTCCATGTAGGCTGAAATTTTATTTAGTCTTTACATCTCAGAGATACGAAGAGGATGAAGTGCTATTCAGTCAACAGCAATGATCACCAGTAAACAATGAGCTGCTCCTTATTATGTCACTGAACTAGATGCAGTAAAAATTTTAAAAGATGCCAGTAGTGATTTTTATGTTTGAAGATGCTATAATCTGGCCTTCTGCCTACCACCTTTCTTGCCTCACTTCCCATTACCCATACCCTTGCAAACCTCTTCCACAAACCAAATATGCTTTTATATTTACCCATTTCTCTAGCTGGAATGTCCTCCTTTCCACTGTCTACTGAGTGAGCATCTAACTCATTTATCAGCCCACAGCCAAACTACTGTTTCTTCTATGATGCCTTCATTGCTATATCCCTTCCTCAGAAAATTAAAACTTGATTTTCACACTAATCACTCTGTATTTTAGTTACTTTCTAGGTAAGACTGAATCCATACTTTTAGTCATCTCAGTTTTTCCAATAACAAACAGAGTAACTGACACACAGTGGGGAGGAGGGATGTAACATAATTTCTAGTGGATATTTCTGGGACTCTCTAACTCACCAAAGTTGAGGTAACAGTACTGGGGCCTCCAAACAGTATATTCAGATGCCAGGCCGACATTCATGAAAGAACTGCTTATGGATGCCAGAACCGTACACTGGGAATTTGTGTGTGCAGCCGAGGTTACCACCAAAGATGACTGGCACCATGTAGAGTAACTTACAATCTCCAACCTCACTCTTGATTAGGATCTACATCTCTTTTAACAGTGAAGCAGAGGACTGAGAATTGCAGCCGTTAGACTGATTTATCAAAGTACTTACGGTGATGGAGGACTAAGACAACAATGTCAAATGGAATTCACAGATAATTTTTTTAAATCCAATTTTTTGGTCACCAATTTCAACTTTCTAACCTTATGAATAAGCATCCTAGCAAGTAGAAAATTTCACCGAATTAACTTTGGCCTCTGTTCCAGCTGTTGTTCAAGAAATAATAATAATAACAAGTATAAATGGCAGGAAGACAATTACTAAGAAAAAAATAGAAAACACATCTAAGAAAACCCAAGTATGAGAGAGGAAAGTCTAAAAAGAAATACTCTACAATGCAAGAGAGAGAGAAAAAAAAAACAGTTTTTAACCCATCGGATAACATAAGAAACTAGTATCTGCCCAGTTTTAAAGATCACACGACAGCTGATCAGTTGAAGCCTATAGCGCAGAACACATAAACAATTCTTTGAACTGTCCTGCATTCATCTCTAAGGAAAACTTGACATTTGAAAAAAAATATTAAAATATGGTTCCAGGGCGCCTGGGTGGCTCAGTCGTTAAGCGTCTGCCTTCGGCTCAGGTCATGATCCCGGGGTCCCGGGATCGAGTCCCACATCGGGCTCCCTGCTCTGCAGGAAGCCTGCTTCTCCCTCTCCCACTCCCCCTGCTTGTGTTCCTGCTCTCGCTATCTCTCTCTCTGTCAAATAAATAAATAAATCTTTAAAAAAATAATAATAAAATAAAATAAAATAAAATATGGTTCCAGAGGCATATGTTCTTCACTGAAAACCCCCACAAGGAACCCAACTTCCAAAGTGATTTAACAGAAATTGTTCACTTGATGTCCATACTATGCTAAATTTAGCTTCCCTGCATATATCTCATCCCCTCTCTTATCTGTTTATGAGTACTTGGTTTAAAAAAAAAAACAAAAAAACTTGATCATTCATTCACCATATTTCTTCTTTGGTCACACAAGAACTTTCTGTATTCCAAGTTTCAAAGTCTGGGAAATAGGGCTACATCACTGGAGAAAACAGTGGCAATTTGTTCTAAATACAAAATAGCTTATTTTCCTTTGGCAACTCTCCAGGGGTTTGGGTGGAGGGAAAGGATACTCCTCTCTGGAGAGATCAGGCTCTGAACCTGGCCTACTGTCAAAACTTAGCTGTGGGTGGGAGAGGAATTTTTAACAATTATTTATCTTTCACATCAATTTGGAAACTGATTAAAGATTTTTGCATTATTAAGAGTTTTCCTATTCATCTTTTTTTGGTGTTCATCCCTATTCTGGCAGCCCCCATGGGCTGATTTAATGGTACCAAGGGGCTGAGAAGTGTTGCTGTCCAAAGAAAAAGCATTCTCCCACAGGGACTGGGAAGGCAATCCGCAATCACAACAGTAGCTACTTGTTAATTTTCTATTTGAAACACAGTGATGTCAATAGTATTGTACCCTGCCAGCCACCATGGGGTAAAGTACATTCTGAAACCAAAACAAACTTCCTACGTGCTGGCAAGTCAGATCTGAGACACAGTGATAACGTTCTGTAAGACACTGCCCTAGTTTTATACACAAAATGCACAAAAGCATTAGTCTATTCTTCTATAAAAGTGTGAGTCTAATACTCACAGCCCCACTCTTACCCACAGCCCAGTGCAACTCTTTTATTACATCAATTTACAGTCCAGGATCGTAGAGGGAAATGAAGAAATATTGTTCCTCATCTTTAATAAAATGATGATCCTACAACAGCACAAACAACACACTTGAAGAACACTTTGGAACGTAAATGTACATTTAGAAGTATAAAATGAAAATAGCATAATGCTTTTAAACATGGCCCCACTAATAAGATGTGATTCGTATAATAGTTCATTTTAAGGGGGTGTACTCACTTAGGAGGAAAGACACATTTTATTAAATGGAAAAAGAACACTCTGGCCTAAGAATTAACACATCTCTGGAAGATGAATATCCACAGTTTGTACTGAATATGAGTGACCTGAAATAGGGAGCTAAATGATTAAAAGTAGGGACCATGCTTACTATTGGCAGAGGGCAAATGGTCTGGCATTGCTGGACAACTGCCAATTCAGTCAAGTTAGCCAGGGATTATTTTTAGAGTCCCATTTCAGAAAAATTTCCCTGAAACTGAAATGCAGGGTTGTTTGCTTTTTGTTTTGGGGGAGTAAAATTTGGGGCAGGAAAAGGGTAACAAAGAGCAATTATTGACCAATGTGTAATTTTATTTTTTTTATTTTTTATTTTTTTAAGATTTTTTTATTTATTTATTTATTGGAGAGAGAGAGAATGAGAGACAGAGAGCATGAGAGGGAGGAGGGTCAGAGGGAGAAGCAGACTCCCTGCCGAGCAGGGAGCCCGATGCGGGACTCGATCCCGGGACTCCAGGATCATGACCTGAGCCGAAGGCAGTTGCTTAACCAACTGAGCCACCCAGGCACCCGACCAATGTGTAATTTTAAAAAATAATAATAACCCTGAGGTATTCACTGGGAATTGAGAATCTCTAAAAAAATAAGACTCATATAATTTTAAACATGCCACAGTCCTGACAATGACAGAGAATTACTGTTTTGGTTTATCTTTATTTCAAAGTTACCTAACCCTTCTGATCTTTCTCTTTCATTGTACTGTGTCACATTTTTTTCTGACCACAAAGAGTCCAAATGAAGTGTAGTTTTTGAAAGTTACTTCTGGAGGCAGCTTTGCATTAACACCTGGCTCCAATCCTGGACATTTTCTCTTCTGATAAAAGAGCAATTTTTTCAGTGTTGTGTTAAGGCATTGAGCATTTTTAGGCAGGTAGAATATGAACTTTACTTTTTAAGACCCTTCCGAAAAGGAAAAGGTATTCGAGTAAAAACAATTGCAACAGTCTTCTAAAAGATAAACTTTTATCAGTAAAAAAAACTGGGTTCAAATTTATGACTTGTTTCTATCTCTGTCTAAATCTTAGTTTGACTCTCCTCTGGATAAACCCAGGAAAAAATTAAATGAGAGAAGAATCAGAGATCTAATAGTTATTTTCTATGCTTCCAGCCTTCACCCAATCCCAGTATAGCTTTCTGTCCAAGAAGGACTGCTGCACAAGGCCATTCCATCTTGATTCCAGAGCAAATCTATACTGTTCTATGAGTCTGAGAAGGAGAAGAAGCCAGGCGGAGGCTCCAGTTTCTTACCACTGCCAATCAAAATCTAGGCTTTTCTGCAGGGCAGATTGTATGGCTCACTTAAGTATATTCCAATGAGAACACAAAAACTGTTGGTCCAACTAAAGAAGGTGGTAGAATTTGGAGGATAAGTTTGCCCAACTTGGCTGTATTTCCTTTCAGACATTAGAGATGTAACAGGATGAAAGTCCTGAAATATCTCTAGGATCACCAACGTCTCTAATCTCAGGAGACAAAAGACATATGAAAGATCCTTTGAAGTGATGAAAAATAACACCCAAAACATATTCAGTATTTTCTTCTAAACACACCAATATTTCCTGAACATTGCAAGCCAGTAGATGCATGTTTCCTCCTCCATCTGACCCAATATATACGGCAGTAAATTCCAACTGCTTTCAAGGGAGTTCTAGGAGCCCAGTATCACCAAATTGCTCTTTAGGAAAAGCCTCCTGCATTACAAAAATAGCAGTCTTGCAAAGTCATTCAGCTCTGTCTAAATTGTGTTATGTTTACAAATGTTTTAACTACAAAGACAAAATTTCCAATTGAAAAAGAACCTTATTTAGAAAAGACTGGATTTTTTTTTTTTTACAGCTATGCCAAATACAAGCTGTTCTGTAAAGGAATAATTGTGAATCAGACTGGAATAAAGTGAAACAAGATAGAAAAACCATACAGACATTACAACCCTAGATAAAAATGTCATAATTGGTCACACCAATGATCCAAATACCAAAGAGTACATTTTTGTCAGTAATACCAACAGATGGCTCAGGAAAACTATGATGGTTGTCCTCCATGACTACATATATATAGTCATATATACGTATCACCAGAAAAATGCCCTCAAATAAAAAAATATATATATATAATATATAACATAATACAAACATACCCCTAACACCTTCTTACTAAAGCCCAGTAGCAATGTTTTATTAAAGAACTGATCTAAAGTGGTTTGATTTTATTTCCATTTTTTATTAGGGTAATAAATCCCTATAAGGATTTCCCTGTGTAAAGCAGGACTGTCCATTTTATTTTTTAAATCCAAAAATCCCTCTCTTAAACTTCAAGGGACTATACTTCCTAATTCTAGTCATCATGTTTTTGGTGAAACGAATCTTAGTGTATGCTTCCTTAATTTCTAGATTTCTTCCTTATTCTAATTTAGCTATTCCATTTCCAAATTAGAAAACCCAAATATTCTCATTTAATTTTATATTAAAGGGTTAACATTGCTCTAATTACTTTGGGATAAAAGTATTAGAAAATAAAGCATGCTATGAAAAACAGACTTTTTGTAATGGCATAAAATCCCATGTCAACCTCCTATATCAGTTTTTAGGCAAACTTCAGAGATAGGCAGTTATGTTGAAATTTTTAAAACTCAGTAATCTAAGGTTGATGTACTAGAGAAAAGTTTACAAAAGCACAATTTTCCTACAGAAACATCCTATTTGGGGTTCTCTATTAAAGGATAAATTGAGAAGCACTCAGAAGAAATGTAAGTTACAAGGGGAAAACATGATCACAAAAGTTACTAAGACTTTATACAGGGCTTACTATAATAAAATTAACATCTTCAACAGTATTCCAAAACAAAATGACATATAAGAGATTATGGAGAGCTAAGGAAATGGGCTTTTGTTTTCCTTATTTACCCAAAGCTATAGCAGATTGAACTGTCCCAGTTAAATTTCTTCACAAAGTCTTTTCACAAGACCACTTGGGTATTCACCAACACTGCCAGCCACTACAGAAGAGAGAGAACCATAGTAGACACCCCTCCGTAAGAAAAACAGCCACTAAAAACAACACTGTATTTTAGCTGCCCTTAGAGACATACCAGGAAAGCAACTATAGATGAAGAAGGAGTGGGGGGCGGGTGAGAGGGATGGGGCGGCTGGGTGATAGACACTGGGGAGGGTATGTGCTATGGTGAGCGCTGTGAATTGTGTAAGACTGTTGATCACAGACCTGTACCTCTGAAACAAATAATACATTATATGTTAAAAAAAAAAAAAAAAAGAAGATAGTAGAAAGGGTAAAATGAAGGGGGGGAAATTGGAGGGGGAGACGAACCATGAGAGACTATGGACTCTGAGAAACAAACTGAGGGTGTTAGAGGGGAGGGGGGTGGGGGGATGGGTTCGTCTGGTGATGGGTATTAAAGAGGGCACGTTCTGCATGGAGCACTTGGTGTTACACGCAAACAATGAATCATGGAACACTACATCAAAAACTAATGATGTAACGTATGGTGATTAACATAATATAATAAAATTAAATTAAAAAAAAAAGAAGGCTTTATCACAGTCTTTAAATGTAGTCCCAGGCCCATATCTATCTTATCCATGCTTAATAGCTTGAAGTTCAATTTCACTTCAGAATAAGTGACAACTATATTTTAATGATTAAAAGAGCAAAAAAGCCTCAGATGCAGCATTTCTCCTGAAAGCCCTTTCAAACATATTGAAAATGTGATAAAACCAATTTTGGCAAACTCCTAGAGAGAAGCATGCAAGTCACAGGAATAATCACTCATAACTAAGCTGTTTATGCTAGCTTTGGCCTATGATACCCTGCTGCTAAGAGTTTAATTCAACTCCCATCTGGGACATACACAACTTAACACTTAATTATATACTGCCTTTAGGGGCTTTATAATCATATATTTTGTCTTCTACCTAGACTATAAATCCTCAAAAGCAGAGTCTAGGACTTCTCCTTTCATCCTATCCCTAGTACCCAGCACACTGTCAATACCTAATAAGTGCATGTCAGTTGTTTGTAATTATCTTTAGGAGTCCCTGGTCAGTGGCAGGACCAAGTAACTTCAAATGAACTCCCATTTCCACCAAAGATTCTAAATTAGAAAACATGATCTTGGGGTTAATGGTATATAAGACTGTTAGGAGAAATTAGCATGGACATTTGACTATTACTTATAAGTCATCTTAGACTGATACTCGTCATCTTAGATTGATGTTCAAAACAAATCCTAAATTTTTCAAGATCAAGAAGTTTGAAACAAATCCTAAACCAAACTTTAACTTTCAACATATTTCTTAGTTATCTCCAGTAAAAGTGCAAAGGGTGGAGGAGGTGGGAGAGAGAGGTCAAATTGTACTTTAGTGGAAACAGTAAAATTGCATCTAAAAGATGGATAATTCTTAACAATTATTTATTCCTGGGGCGCCGGGGTGGCTCAGTCGTTAAGCGTCTGCCTTCGGCTCAGGTCATGCTCTCGGTGTCCTGGGATCGAGCCCCGCATCGGGCTCCCTGCTCCGTGGGGAGTCTGCTTCTCCCTCTCCTTCTGCCTGCTGCTCTGCCTACTTGTGCTCTCTATCTCTTTGTCAAATAAATAAATAAAATCTTAAAAAAAAAAACAACAATTATTTATTCCTAACCTCTGCCTGTTGGACCTATATACTAGCATCTAACCCCTCTCTACTAAAGTACTCAAAGCTCTATCAAAAAGGTTGGGAAACCTCTAATTAACCTTCGTTTGCCAAGAAAGGTAGGGCCATTTTTCAAATTAAAGCTGCCAATTTCAAACATATGTTTGAGCTCTAGCTTTGCTACGCCTAAAATAAGAAATCACAGATAGAAGTATATCATTTCCAAAAATGTTTCTCCATAAGGACCTACCACCTGAAAAAAATTAATTTTAAATTAAAGCACCAATCAGAAAATGCCCTCAAGCTAACATTTAAAAATCCATTTTTGGGGGGCGCCTGGGTGGTTCAGTTGTTAGGCGTCTGCCTTCAGCTCAGGTCGTGATCCCAGAGTCCTGGGATCAAGCCCCGCATCAGGCTCCCTCCTCTGCCTGAAGCCTGCTTCTCCCTCCCACTCCCCCTGCTTGTGTTCCCTCTCTCGCTGTGTCTCTCTCTGTCAAATAAATAAATAAAATCTTTAAAAAAAATCCATTTTTTCAAAACAGATGTTTAAATACACAGAAGAAACTGGTGGTGAGGGGGGGAATGAGTGAAATAGGTGAAGGGTTAAGAGTACACTTGTTGGGGCGCCTGGGTGGCTCAGTTGGTTAAGCGACTGCCTTCGGCTCAGGTCATGATCCTGGAGTCCCGGGATCGAGTCCCACATCGGGCTCCCTGCTCAGCGGGGAGTCTGCTTCTCCCTCTGACCCTCCTCCCTCTCATGCTCTCTGTCTCTCATTCTCTCTCTTGCAAATAAAATCTTAAAAAAAAAAAAAAAAAATTTAAGAGTACACTTGTCATGATGAGCACTGAGTAATGGATAGAATCGCTGAATCATTATACTGTACACCTGAAACTAATATAACACTGTGTTAATTATACTTGGAATTAAAAATAAAAATCCATTTTTTCCTATTCCATTCAAATATTACTAAGCTAAGCACTGCTGACTACAATTTAAAATAAAAGGAATTTTCTTACAGCAAAATCTAAGGCCAATTAAAAACTTAGAAAATGACAGTCAAGGCCTATTAACTTTATCATGAGTAATCTACAAATCTTTATCTGTATGAAAGTTAAAAAAATTCTATGATCTCAAGAACAGTGAAAAACTAAGCACTAAAATCTTTCCTTCCAAGCATAGCAGATCAAACTGTGCTAAACATAATTATTTTTAAAATTTCTAATAAAATGCTCAACAAAGAACAAGTTTCAATACACCACATTTGAAATTTACTTGTTACAGATCACTTCCTATTTAATAAATTCTTCTCTATTTTAATTACTTCATAGTTTTCAAGTGAGCCAAACTCATAATTGCTTTCACACACATACACACAGATTTTTTTTTTTTTTTAAAGATTTTATTTATTTATTTGACAGAGAGAGACACAGCAAGAGAGGGAATAGAAGCAGGGGGAGTGGGAGAGGGAGAAGCAGGCTTTCCGCTGAGCAGAGAGCCCGATGCGGGGCTCGATCCCAAAACCCTGGGATCATGACCTGAGCCAAAGGCAGACGCTTAATGACTGAGCCACCCAGGCGCCCCCACACACAGATTTTTAAATTCTGACACAGTAAGAATGACTCTAGATGAAAACCTATGAGCACCAACTGGCCATTTCAATAACAATCTCTTTGGCTAGAAGCATTTATGGAAATGGTCAGCATTCTATGAGATTTTCCTAAAGCTATTAATTCTAAACTAAGAGAGATATTAGCCTTCCAAAAAAGAGGAAGTCTTCCTAAGGCTCTGCCCAAGCACAATGTCCTAGCTGATAATGGGAACTTCCATGAAAGAACCTGCTTTAAAAATTCTGCAGGATTTTAATGATGTCAAATTAAATAGCTATCAGAATAAACCAAGTTACCAAAAAACCGAAAGCAAAACAGAATTAACACAACTACATATAAAAATCATAGAGAAGACTCTGTATCTCAAAAAACAAGCTGAAATTTAGTGAGATGCTAATATCAATTTATAGAGCTATTTAGACAGAACAGGGTGACAATACATCAAGGGCAAGACATTTGTATCAACTCCAAACATTTTGAGGAAATATCTTCACAACAACAAAAAAAGATCTGTCATAGCTTATATGCTATTTATAGTCAAACTTTAAGTCACAATTGAGTTTCTTGGTCTGCCGTACCAATTCAAATACAGAGAAAAATGTACTTTCATCTGTAAAACCATCACACTCAAGAGGCATTCCTCCCATGGTACAACTTTAGCAGAGGTCCCATTATGAAGCACAATCACCGCATATTTCCTAAGTGGGTCATATTACCTAGAATATCCTATGGGGACAAACTGTTCTCTCTGAAGCACTATTGGAGAACAAACTATTTTCCTTGGAAAGGGAAGATATTTGCAGGGTAGCAAATATCTCACTATGTGCCTTCCTAAAATACTTTCTATCTTGAAGTGGCAGGCTTCACAAAACAAAACAGCAAAAACAAAAACCATCCCCCCCCCCAGCTGTTTATTTGGTTTGGCATTTAACTTTTTTCTCTTAATCTAACGCAAGGTGCATAGTCTGCCATAAAAATCAAACAAAAATATTAATTATTAATTCACTGAGCACCTGTTAGACAGAAGATGCTGTGTCAAATACAAAAATGAGCAAGTGAAAGTTCCTCCCCTCACGGGAGGGATATGAATGATCTAGAAAGGGAGGACATTATAGTATAAGGTCGGGTGGGTTAAAATTCATATAAGTGATACAAATAGTGAACAGATAGGAATTTAGAGAAGATATCACTTTGGATCACCAGGAAAGATTTCATGAAAAATATTTATTTTAGCTGTACTTAGAAGGCATTGTAAAAAAGTTCCAGTTTGGGAATCAGAAAATCCAGGCTCTCATATTGACTTTGTCATTAATCAACTTGGTAGAGATGGACTCAGGTTTCCTTATCCATAAAATATGGATATCAGACTAAATGATTTTCTAAGGCCCCTTCCAGCTTTGTTATCTATGGAAATATATTAGTACAATTATATGTATTGCCTTTTTAATAATCTTTAAGTTCACAATACACATTTTTACTACAAAAACTCTAACAATAAAATCAACACAATAGTTTCTCCTTGACTCCCACTCTCTTCCCCAGAGGTAACAAGTATATCAAGTTCACATATATCTGTCCAGAAATTTTCCAATGTATTTACATATAGGACTGTGTTACTTTTTTAACATAATGAGATCATACTGGAAATACTATTTTTCAATACTATTTTTCAATTTGCTTTTTTAGCTTAATATGCCTGGAAATCTCTCCATATACACACATAGAGGTCTATATCATTCTTTTTACCTGCTGCAAGTTATGAATATATTATCATTTATTTAGCCACTCCCCCTATTGCTAGAAACTCAGGTTACTTATTTTTGGTTATTGTAAAAACTTTGTTACTCTTGTTCATGCATCTTGTTCATGCGTGCATTAGGTGTTCAAAAGAGAAGTGGGGGTAGGGAGAGTCAAGGAATTTGAGCCAAAAGTAATAATGGTAGAAAACAGAGATGAAGTTTGAACCAGGTGTCCACAGTTTCAGCAAAGGAGGAGTCACAATAATATACTGGAAATGTCTTTAGGAGTGAGGAGATACGGGTCCTAACTCCTGGTTCAAAAACTAGAACTGAGAGTAAAAAGTGGGATTGGGCACCTGAAATCTCAGAATTTGTTTGGACTAGAACAGATCTTAAGGATCATTTAATTCTACACCTAATTTTAGAGAAACCGAAGCCTTATCTGTAAACTAGAATGTGATTTTGATGACTCCTAGCTTGTGCTTTTGCCTCACATTCTGCTGGGGGCATTAAAAAAAAAAAAAAAAAGGTTGAATAGTCACTGTTGATAAATGCTGGAAGGAGACAATAAGAAGTGAGAACGGCTGATCCATAAGGAGGTTACAGTTAAAGAAAGCATAAATTTCTAGTGGACTTAGCACAACTCTTGATTTCCAGCAACCCTTAGCAACTCTAAACAGGGTGGGAAGAGGGAGACGGACAGTTAAGATGTCTCCAAATTAGGGTTTGGCATACCATCAAAGCAGTGAGAACATTACTGAAAAGCTACTTTGATTCTTCAAATGGTAAGGAAAAGAGATACCAATATATTGACCTACAGCTACTTTCTCTACAGATTGTTTATAGACAAAATGTTTTAAATAAGCTAAGCCATCCTTCCTTAAAGTTCTGTTTAACAGCTCTGTGCTTTTTCCTCCTGGTGGGGCAGACCTCATTTAGTGATCACAGGGGCCTGTTAAAATGACTGATCTGATACAGCAATACATACAGATATAATCATAAACAGGATTTTCTGGAGTCTGAGCAGATATAAACTACTTAGAGAATACGAATACAAAAACAAAAACGTGACCAAGATTTAGCACAATAATGTTTAAAGATTAACTTTTTACATTTCCTTAGAAGTCAATGGTAAGCAATTTTCCAAAAGGAACAAGGTCCTAAATATTCAATAGTATTTAAATTTCAGAATTCACACCTATCTTTCTGTGTGTGTATATGTATACAGCTTTGAGGAATGTATTTATATTATTCATATACACACAGACACATATGCTTCCCAGGGTAAATTCTACTAGTTTTATAGAGCTATTTACTATTTATCATTACAAAATAAGTACTTACAAAACAGGCTTTTATCACTGTAGCTATAGCACCATATGTTACAATAATCTTTAGATATTTTACAAAATCCCAAAGTTTGAATGAGGTGAGTTCTAAGCTCATTTTTCCAGCTGTTCTTTCGTTTTGTGTGTGTGTGTGCACGTGCGCGCGCGTGTGTGTGGGGGTGGGGTTTGTTGCATGCATACATACAGACATTATATCAGGAAAATGCTTTGCAGACAACAGAATAATAATAAAGTTTCTAATATGCCTATGATTGCTGAACTTAAAATTTACAGAACTCTAAAACTTTTCATATAAGAAGGGAATTCAGAAATCTAGGTCTCTTTCTTTTTACTGTCAAGGAAAGCAAGACCCAAAGAAATCAAATAATTTATATAACATCCACAGCCTACCAGTAGTAGAGACGAAAGGAAAATCATTATTTTCTGACTTCTGGTACAACTCTCACATCAACAGATTACAAATCCACAAAGAAGTCATCTGTGTTGGATTCCAGGTATCCTTTTCAACAACTTAGCTCTTAAACCATATTTGGTATTAAAATCTACCTTTCTCTATTAGCTTTCCCCAAGATAACAACAAAACAAGGTAGTCATATGAGTTCATTAAGTTTCAACTTTTCTTGAGCTAGAAGATATAAGAAACATGTCATGTGTTTATCCCAGGGCTGTTAATTATTTTCTAAGCAAATCTGTCCTTCAAGAACTGGTTAGCAAGTAACCATATTAGAAAATTTTATTCTCATTACTGAATTCTTCTTTAGACTTGTGGTTTTTCCAGTAGTAACACCCATGGGACTTGCAATTGGCATTATTCTAGAATAAATAGAAAAATATAAGCAAATACAAAATATTCTCTTCTCTGCAACAGCTAAAATGTATCAAATGAATCCAAATTTTAAAAGATAAAGAAATGCAAGATAAGAAATCTCTCACATAATAAAAGGATTTCTTACTGATATACTTCTTGGGATGCTTTAATTGCCAAAATTTCTACCCAAACAGAAATTTCTTTTTCTTTTTCTTTTTTTTTTTTAGATTTTATTTATTTGACAGAGAGAGACACAGTGAGAGAGGGAACACAAGCAGGGGGAGTGGGAGAGGGAGAAGCAGGCTTCCCGCGGAGCAGGGAGCCCCATGTGGGGCTCAATCCCAGGACCCTGGGATCATGACCTGAGCGGAAGGCAGACGCTTAACGACTGAGCCACCCAGGCGCCCCTAGAAATTTCTTTAAATGAAGAAGATGCTGGCTTAAGAAAAAGTACTTGAATTGCAGTTATTATTATTAAACCAATATTTATCAGAGCATTTATATTGTACTAATTACTATATGCGGCAAAGGAATTTAGCAAGAGCATATGGCCTTAAAGTCTAGTAGAATTCTGCTGCTGTCTAATTATTATGAGCATCAGTATAAAAGGTACAGCCAGTTTTATGGATCAAACATATTCCTCAAAGATGCATATAAAATAAATTTTTGTATATTTTACCATCTAAAGTATATCAGGAAAGCCTATTAATCAAACTATTCCCTTTTTTAAAAATACAAATTCATGGTTTGAGAGGAAGTGTTTTCTTAAGTTATAGCGGCACAGAGATACACACTCTGCAATCACTTGGATAAAAAGGTACTACAACTTCACCATGGTAAATAATATTCACTATGTCAATTATTTAAAGTCTATTTCTAGACATAATTTTAGAGTTTCAAGTTATAATTTTTCTGGGTTATTTTTAAGACCTAATGATCTCATCTCTTCCCATGTTATCAGTTGTAGAAGTGATTTCAACATTTAGGAACTGTACAGCTTACGTTCTGAGAACATTGGGTTTCTAGCATGTAATCCTTGTCTGAGTCCGCCTCTATCACCTTGCAGCCTGGGTCAGGGAGTAGAAAGCTTAACCTTAATGAGCTATTTCTGACAAAGGTCAATATAGGAACTATGAATCCATCTAGATACTAATGCAATGACTTTATTGCATAGGTTGCATTTTAGATGTGTAATTTTATCTTGGCTATGCTTCCTTTATTAACCATATATTTTATCTCCAAAACCCACCAATTACTTCATCTCTATCTCATATAACATTTAATTCTAACTCTAACAGGTGCCTATCTCTGCACTCTGACAGCTATTTTTAGTTTATCTGCAGTTTTCAGCATTCCTATCCCTATAAAAATATGGTTAAAATATTCATTTTCTTGCATACAAAAATAAATGCATCAATTATATGCCACCATGGCAAATAATGATGGGTACTCTGCATACTGCTTGATAATGTTAGCATCCACATCTATCTGGTTCTACAGCTTCAGAAATAGAAAAACTCTATTAAATAAGTATCCCTTACTTTCCAATGCATAACTACTTTTTTAGTGTCCTACAGTTACTCTCAATAACTCAATACTGTAACTGGACTCCTACTATCTAAAAAAGTACAAAGAATAAAATTATCTTCTTCAGAACTTTTACATAAATCAAAACTAAGGGTGTCAGTTTTCCAACTTTAGACTAAAAAGGAAAGTAGCCATTATTTTATTTGCCTCATCAGAAAACTAGATCAGTAGCTATTTCCTGGTCTCTGGACAATGCTATTTCTCCTTCCCTCTACAACTATACTTTTAAAAATTGTTATTTAAGGCCCCCAAAACATAATTGAGTTGTATTTTATTACACCCCAAATGAAACTTATACAATTAGTACATCCTTTCAATATATGGTCTTAATTTTGTTGGATTTCATTGTTAGAGGTTCTTAAAGACCTTTAAATATACCCTTCTTATATGTGACAGAGCTCAAACTTGACTTATCATCAAGTACCCAAACCATATTAGGTAGTAGCACCATATAATGTATTGGAAACTTATCTGTGATTAATTACATGTCTTAAGTAATTACAAAGTGTTGAGTCATTTGTGTAGTGCCATCAGACGATAATGACATCACTACTTTTAAGTGCCAAACTATGATGTCAGTCAACTCTTTTGGACCTTTCTACCAATCAGTGGTGACTGATCTGATGAATGAATGACTACAAAGTTGGTGAGTTTTTTTAAGTTAGCCATTAGTGAATGTGAAGTGGTATTACATAGTTTTGATTTGCATTTCCCTAAAGACCACTAATGTTGAACATCTTATCATGTGCTTATTGGCCATTTGTATATTTTCTTTGGAGAAATAGGTATTCAAATCCTTTGCCCATTTTTATATTGGGTTGTCTTTTTATTGCTTAGTTTTAAGAGTTTTTCTATATTCTGGATACAGGTTTCTTACTGGATATATGCTTTACAAGTATTTTCTCCAATTCTGTGATTTGTCTTCACTTTCTTGATGGTAACCTTGGAAGCACAAATGTTTTTAATTTTGATAAAGTTCAATGTATCTGTTTTTTCTTTTGTTGCTTGTACTTTGTGTCATATGTAAGAAATCACTGTCTAGAGCACAGTTACAAAGATTTACTCTCATATTCTAGGAATTTTATAGTTTTAGCTCTTAAATTCAGGTTTATGATTCATTTAAGTTAATTTTTACATATGGTGTGAGGTAGGAATCTTCATTATTTTGCATGTAGATATCCAGTGTATCAGCTACCATTTGCTGAAAAGACACTGAACTGTCTTGGCATCCTTGTCAAAAAATTGTCTTTGGCACACCACAAATGTGAGTTATTACCTCCAGACTTCATTCCATTGATCTGTAAGTCTATTCTTTGGCCAATACCACACTGTCTTGATTATGAAGCTTGGTAGTAAGTTTTGAAATTAGGAAGTATGAGTCTTCCAATTTTGCTCTTTTCAAGATTGTTTTGATTATTCTGGGTACCTTGCATTTCCATATGAACTTTAAAGTCAGTTGTCAATTCCTGTTACAAAGGAAGCTGGGATTTGGGCAGGGTTTGTGCTGAATCTGTAGATCAGTATAGGGAGTATTGCCACTTTAACAATGTTAAGTAGTAGTTTTCAGTATACAAATCTTTTGCCTCCTTGGTTAAATTTATTCCTAGGTATTTTATTCTTTTGGATGTCACTGTAAATGGAACTGTTTTCATAAATTCATTTTCAGACAGGTATATAGAGACACAATTGTTTTTTGTGTGTCAATCCTGAACCCTGCAACTCTGTTAAATTTGGTTATGAGTTCTAATAGTTTTTTTTTTGTCTATGTGGATTCCTAAGAATTTTCTATACATAAAACTATGATATCCACAAATAAAAATGGTTTTATTACTTGCTTTCCAATCTTGATGCTTTTTATTTCTTTCTCTTGCCTAACTGCCCTGGCTAGAACCTCCAGAAAAATGTTGAGTAAAAGCCAAAAGAGCAGACATCCTTGTCTTATTCCTGATCTTAGGGGAGAGCATTTAGTCTTTTACCACTAAGTATGATGTTAGTTGTGGGTTTTCATAAATGCCCTTTATGAGGCTAAGGAAGTTACTATAAGGTATTTTCATATTGAGATTTACTATAAGGTATTTTCATACAGAGATTTATATCTTAGTAATAAACCAAGGCTAAGAAGAGTTTTTGACTAAACTTCCCAAAATTACTGCACCCAATCTCAACTGTGGACTTCTGATCCAGCTACAGTCATATATTTCAACCTACAATAAAAGTTTAGTTTCCCTAACCCCATAACTTGTCTTTAATCAAATATCCTTAGGTACTATTAGTTGATGTAAAAGTTTCAGTGAAAGTTCTGCCAAACCAATCTTGTAAGTTCTTTTCCTCCTAACAAATGTAAATTTTTTCTAAAATGTACACACTATATATAAAAGTGCATGTTCTTTTTAAACAAATGTCATACAAGTACCCAAAACCAGTTATTATATGCTCCTCCTTCCAAGGAATCCTAAATAATCAGGTAATATACTAAGAAGCCACTCCCTAACCCATGGTCACAAGATTTTAGTATTCTGTTTTGTTCTAGGATAAGGTAGATCAAAACAATCACTCTGTCAAACTAGCCATGTCAAGTGGGGATTGGATATATAGATAGCCTAGGAAGAATTTTGTATTCTTTATCATGTCCAAACCATTGGGATAAATGTAACTAATAAATAAAAAATTCTAACACAAAAAAGTTGAAATTATTTATGATATTTTAGTCTCCAAGTACATATAAATCTTTACCTTGTAAAATTGCTTGCCATTTTCAACACATAGAATGAAAAGAAATAAAGACGTCATAAGTGGAGCATGAACTCCATCAGATAAACTATTCCTCTTTACAAAACTACCTGTCTTTGTCTTAGTGCACTATATAATATCCTAATGAGCTGAAAGAATCAATTAGTTATTGATTCTCTTCTTATAAGCAAGATAAAGTCCCTCATGGTAAAAACCTCATAAGATGTTCCCAATTATCAAATTTTTTCATATAATTTATGTTTTAAGAATTCATTAAGTTTTCCATATACATCCCATGAAATTATTTTACTATAATAATAAATCTGTTGAACTCTATTTTATATAGTTGTCATTTTTCACTTAAGCCATTAAAATTCAAGTACATATACTGTTGATTACAGATATACTCAATAGCACATATAATCATTTTTTCATTCAGTAAATATTTACTGAATGACTGCTATGTGTGAAGGGTAAATAAAACAAAGTCCCTGCCTTCCTGAAACTTGCATTCTATGAAAGTAGTCCAGTAACTCAAACATAAATAATTCACACACAGATAAATGTTAAGGTGACAGAAAAAGCAATGGGATAGAGAGTGACTGGGGAATGATTACTGTTTTCTAAAGAGATGACCTGACAACTAAATAATAATGAAGAGCTAGTAGAGCAAGGGTTTTCCAAGCAGAAGGAAGAAGCGCAAAAGCCTTAGGATGAAAATTAACATGGTGTGTTTGAGGAAAAGAAAGCAAGCAGTGTCAGCTGGATCATAAGAGACAAGGGATAGAGTGGTAGAACTTTGTAGGTCATAGATTTTACCTAATTGCAATGGGAAGCTGTGGAGGACTGTAGGTAGAAATGCCATGATCTGATATGTCCTTTAAGAGGATCACTCTTGCTGCTATGTGAAGAATGAAATTGAAGGAAAACTGAATGGTAGCAGTCAACTAAAAATAATGTTCTTTCTTTATGGTGTTTCTTAGACCTCTCTCTCCTCCTTTCTGTTCCCAAGTCCATCACCTGAGTGCTGGTTCCTACAGCCTACTACTACATGAGCTACTTCAAAAGGATCCACACTAGTCTCCCTGCTTCTATACCTAGACTGTATTTTTTTTCTTTATAAATGCTTTGATCATACCTATCTCTTTGCTTCAAAAGCCTCAAAAACTTACTACTACCAACAAAAGAAAATCCAAATTCCTTAACATTCAATAACATTGCACAATCTAATCCCAAAACACTTTTCTGGCCTCATTTCCCATTGTTAATTTGATAGACTCTACTCTTCCACTCAATATGGTCTACTCACTCTTTCCTGAACACAGCTTATGGTATCACTTCCATGGCTTCCATGGCTCTAATCACACTGACCTCTTCCCTTATTTTTTCCATAGATTCAAATTCTCTCTCTTCTTCATGTCTCAGCATACATTCATTCTCCTTCACTATTCAGAGCAGTGGCTTTTTGACTATGACCATAGTATTTTATATCATAACCCAGTATGTACAAGTTTCATAATTCTACATTTAACTTTACTTCAAGCAATACACTTTGGTATTTTCTAGTCTTTTCAATTTCTTTTTCAAAATGACTCACTAAAATGATTGCATAGACTACTAGTGGGTTTCAACCTTCAACTTGAAAAACACTTTTAGTACACCTTTCTAGACATTCACTAGTAACTAAACTAGATCCTGGTACTAAAAGATGAAACCCATAATTACCAAACTATAATGACCTTAACCTCAAGGATAGGATAAAGTCAGTATCTCATACATCATTTTATCTACCGCAATGCCAAAGAAAGTATTTATTAATCATTACTGGAGAGAAAGACTGATATTACATACAGCTATCGTATTTATGATTAGACAGAACCATCGTTAGGACTGTTTTTGTGTTCCCATCACCTTGTTTCAAATTGTAGTTAATGATGGTCAAAATGGCTAGTTTTCAATAACACTTTGGCCTACATTTTCGCCTTCCTACCTTATAGGATTACATAATAGTCTTGCATAGTGGGGGAATACAGTAAGTACTGTATAAATGTCATTTTCATCTTTCCCTCAGAAATATGAGAAAGTCTCTATATGGAGGACACCTATTACCATTCATTGGAACTGCTTCTCTTTTATGCCAAATACTCAGGCACTTCTGCTCTGCCAGTATCCTCATTTGGCCCAGCTAGCTTTGCCAAAATTGCAATAAGGGTAAGCCTTTTGTTTCAAAGGAATGACAGCTATTAGGGTTGAATGGCCTCTCTTGCTGTCAGCACCAAGGTTCTTGACCATTAAAGTCCTGTTAAAGTTGTTGACTCTTTCAAAAACATCATCAGTAATTTCAATTAAGAAAATGAAAAAGCAATGAAGTGATCTAATATCTGTACTGAATGCTTTTTCCTCTGGTAAGGACACAACGGATAAGATAAGCCAATGGATAATGTGAAATTCTTAAATCTTAAATCTCAAAGACTCATTAATTTCACCATGAAATGATACATACAGATTCCTGAGGAATGCAGAACATCTAAAGGTACTCTGCTTCTCTTTTACTTCCACCTCCAGAGCCAGTTATAAGCTATTATGGGTCTAGGGGGACAAGGTGAATATACAAGTTAACAAATAAATGCTCTGAACCATCTAGAGTAAACTCAGTGTAACCATCAAGGTTTTAGGCAGAAATAAGCCCCTAGGACTTATCCAAGAAAACCTGAATCCCATTATCAGTCCTGAAACTACCCTAAGCTCCCTACTAGCCTATCTGCATATTGGGGTAATTGTAAGCCAAACTACAATTGGCCTGCCAGACTCCAAATCTCCACCATTAGACTTTCCTTTGAGATCTGGGAGCATGAACCTCAACATTTGCTGGCTACTATCTCCTCAAGGCCAGACCCAGAGCTTCAACAATCACAGGGCTTTGGGATAGCCTTAATTTGGAATTCCTCTGTTATTCACTAACAATTTAAAATCATCTACATTAATTCTCACTGCTTTGCCCCATAAAAAAACACTAACTCAGAGCTGCTTTATATGCAAGATATTAAACCAAGTTAAAAAAAGTAACTCCTGACATAAATATGTCATATGTAAAGTGCAAAATCTCAAAAATATGAATTACTTCAGGAATATCTTCTCAGAATGAAGACAAAATCAAATTACCCTTTTGACAGTGAATTACTTTCCTCATGTAAATTCACACTCAAAAGCAAATGAAAGGCAAACATAGGTTATCTTTTTTCTTTAATACATCAAATAAAAATGTTGCCTTTGGGGGGGAAGAACCATTAAATAGAACAGGTAAGGGGCTTAAAAATGTAACAACAATACAGACTTAAATTTAAAAAATATTCCTGTGCTGCCTTCTTGCTATTTGGCTAAAACATCTCCCTCCCTTTAAATCATCCTGTGTTGGGGTGCCTGGGTGGCTCAGTCATTAAGCATCTGTCTTCAGCTCAGGTCATAATCCCAGGGTCCTGGGATGGAGCCCCACGTTGGGCTCCCTGCTCAGTGGGAAGCCTGCTTCTCCTTCTCCCACTCCCCCTGCTTGTGTTCCCTCTCGCGCTGTCTCTCTCTCTCTGTGTCTAAATAAATAAATAAAATCTTTAATAAAATAAATAAATAAATAAATCATCCTGTGTTTACCAGTATTTTTGTTTTTTGCTAGATCACAGCCTCTAACTTTTCAGAAGTGGAATGCAGGTTATTAAGCTGGATTCTTCCTTTGGCACTCACCCTTTGACACATTCCACTAAATTTGAGATTTATTTATATTGATAACTACCCCTTTTAAAAACAAATGCATCCTGGAAAGGTTAATTCTATATTACCTTTCAATTAAGACTCAAGGAAGAGAGGAAGGGAGAAAGAAAAGGAGGGAGGAAGAAGACAGAAGAGGATGAGGGAATCATGTCTTAAGTGAAGTAGGGTATGAAATCAGCCATAGAGTCTTAGACCTGGGGCACCTGCGTGGCTTAATCGGTTAAGCATTTGCCTTTGGCTCAGGTACTGATCTCAGGGTCCTGAGATCGAGCCCCACATGGGGGGGGGTCCCTGCTCAGCAGGGAGTCTGCTTCTCCCTCTCTCTCTGCTCACTCTTTTTGTCTCTCTCTCTAAAATAAATAAATAAAATCTTTAAAAAAAAAAAAAGAGAGTCTTAGACCTAAGTAAATAAAATGGGAACAAAAAGCCTTCACTGGAGACACTGGAGTTCATATAACGTCCAGGCAATCAAAAGCTACACGTTATACCTGTACCACAGACAGATACTAAATTAAACAACTTTAGGACATATCAAAGTAATAATACGGGTGATAAAGTTATCAGAATTGGTATACAGAATGCATATAAACAAAATTTACTCAAAGATTTAAAAAGCTCCATTCCAAATAGTTGACTGAAGAGTCTCTAGAGTGTTAAAGGTTTTTGCCAGGTTTCCAGTGAGGGTCTCCCAAGGACTACATTTAGCTGGGTGAAATAATTATGAAAGCCACATGTTAATCAGTATTTAAAACATGTGGCCCAAAATATACTCTATGCTCTAATTTAAAATACAATATAAGGTTTTAATTTTAGAATCCTCAGAGCTGTCATTTCTTGGTGTTTTTGCCATGTTTAAACTAGCCAGATACTTCCTTTAATACACCAGAAATACAAGGCAGAGAAGAGATTCTTTAAAATGAAAGGTTTGCCAAACTGCTTTGCCGCAAAGCAGTTTACTAGACCACTGAACTTTGCTCCAGTTTTAATATTGGCTTCACTCAATATTAAAGCCACTATCAACTATAAATGCATCAAATGCTAGGTACTGAGGTTACAAAACTGAACAGAATCTCTGCCTTTGAGGCAGTCACAGTCATTGAGCAGAAAGAGACATATGAACAAATAATTACAATACTACCTGATTAAGTTTTACAATAAGAAATATGAAGAGAACATTGTACAAACAAAGTAGTAAAAGCCACTAAGTCAGCCTGGAGGACCATGCTAAGCCTATTGAAGAGGATTTGACATTTAAATTCATCTGCAATGAGGTAGTTAGGTTAGTCAATCTGTAAAGTCCCTTCTATTAAAAAAGGGACAAAAAATTGAAGGTCATGGAAATCTTATTTGTTAAAAATGGCTGATGCAGATTATTCCAGTTTGTTTATTAATCTAATTTCTGTATCAAAAAGAGAATATTTTACTCATACAATCCTCATCTTCTCTCCCAAACTTGTCCTCTTCCTGCATTCCTTTTCTTGGTAAATGGTTAATACCATCTAAAACTTAACCTTCCAAAGTCAACTAACCACCAATTTCTACTGATTCTATTCCTTAGAGTCTCTTTATTTCTGTCTACTTCTATCTCCAACAGCTACCATCATCCCTCATGTTGGAAGCTTCCAATAGCTTCCAAAAGAGTGTTCTTGTCTCTGAGATCCCTTCTCCCAATCAACCAATTCTCCACATTATGGCCAAAATGATTTTCCAAAGCACAAATCTGATCACATGACAACCCATCCTAAAAATCATTCAACTGCTTCCTATTGTTCTCAGAAGAAGCCCAAATTCTTCAGCATAGTTGTCAATATCTGGCCTGGCTTGCATCGTGCTACAATCTTTTATAGTACTCATATTGAACCTCTTGCAGTTTCCTCAAGACACAGTACTCACTCACCATCCTCTGTAGAGCCTCCCAAGACTCCCTCAAAAGAAAATCAGATGACTTTCCAAAGCGATCTTTCAGCACCTTCTGCTTCTCCATTACCATACTTCCACACTATATAGGATTTTAATTACCTGTCTGTCTCCCCCAGGAAGCTGTAAGCTCCTTAAGGACAAAAACTATCTCACACATTCTTGTATTTCTTATCTAAAGCAGTATGCTTGCCTGGCGCTGACATATACTTCATGCTTGGTAAAGATCTGTTGAATGCATGAATAAATGAACAAATGAATGAATAAACTGCAAAGAAAGAGAAATTCAATGACCTACAATTTGTCATAATACTTATTAGTTACACTACATAGAAACCTTTATTCTGTCTACCTATAGCATGACCATATTTAAGTCATGAGCCTATCACAATTAACCTGTTTTCAGAAACATAAAGGCAGCTATACCATAAACTCAAAATTCAAATGAGCTTAAAAATTTACTGATGTCCTCCAGTTTACACAGTATAAACCTACTACTTAAGTCATTTTTTGGAATACATATGTATCAGAATCATGAGATTCTATACATTTAAAATAAAATTATAACTACACATGTACTATTATATTATTTTCACAGGTAAAACACTGAGTTTGCTTTTTAACATAAATGAAAACTGCACTCATCACTGACTCACCGATTCTTTTCCAGCTCATTGTGTGTAGACCTAAAAGGAAAACAAAAAAGACCATTTAGCCACTTGCTGCTAAGGCTATGGAAAGGGGCATTAGTTACCGCTATACCACACCCAGTGAATTTCTTTAACAATGCAATATATAGTCAGACTTCTATAACCTCACTCATCAAGAAGAAATAGTCTACATTCATTAGAACTATTCATTCGGATACGGTGTCTTCAGTTAACAACTAACTCTTCTGACACTGGTGTTCACTGTTATTTTAATAAAATTAATACTAGCACATGTTCTCTTGCCTACTTCTAGTTTCCTACATTTTGTTTATTTGTAGATTTTTAATTCAAACACTATCCCATTTTTGTTTAAAAAGAAAAATGTACTTCTATGTCCTCTTCTACCTCCACTTGGTAACTCCTAAACATAGGGAGAAAAAAGTTTTGGCTAGCACAGAAGCTGACAGGCTTGCCTTACTGTTAAGTGATACAAATTCAAGCTTTCCTAACCTTTGTGTAAAATATAAACAAAGTTATACAAAGAAGAAAATAATATAAATAAAAGAAGATACATTAATAAAATCAAGAGACACACCTTTAAAAGACTGGGGGGATATACCTCAAAATGCTAACAATGGTTATTTTCTTTTTGTGACTTTTTTTCATTTTGCTTATCAGTATTTGTTATAATACTTATCAACTACTGAACAAATATAGTGTCTGTTAAACAGTGTGCTACGCAGTTAACATATTATTTCATTTTATCCCCCAAACGACCCTTGTTTTTATAAGTAAGAATACTGAACCTCAGAGAGGTGGAGATAGGCTCTTGTCCCCAGAGTAGAAGTAGCAACCATGATTTAAGCCCAGGTCTTTCTTACTCCAAAACCCAAATTCTTTTTTTTTTTTTTAAGTTTTTATTTATTTATTTGAGAGACAGAGAAAGCACAAGCAGGGAAAGGGGCAGAGGAAGAAAGAGAGTAGTAAGCAGATTCACCGCGGAGCAGGGAGCCTGATGTGGGGCTTAATCCCAGGACCCTGGGATCATGACCTAAGCCAAAGTCAGACGCTTAACAACTGAGCCACCCAAGCACCCCCAAAACCCAAATTCTTAACTACCTGGTAGTTAAGGGCACAGACGATAAGGCCAGAGTGCTGGGTTCAAAGAGTGTGTGGCCTAGTTAAAGTGCCTTCATTTCTCTGTGCTCAGTTTCCTCATCTATAAAATAGGAAAAGTAACAGTACGTGCCTCATGTGATTGTTATGAGGAATAAACAAATTTATACTGAACAGCAAAATATAACAAACTCTAAAGTTAGCTATTATTAGAATTATGTTATATGAGTTCTCTTAAATGAACATGTATTACTTTTATAAAAATTTAGCATTAATAACAGGAATTTTATAAAAGAGAATTTAAGTTCCTGTCACCAGATCTAAAACTTTAATCATTTAATATATCCTGGTTAATATCAAATGTCTTCAGAATATCACATTACTGATTACTTTAATCTGATTTATTATTCCAGTGGATATTTAACAATCACATTTCTAAACTTTAACAATAGGAGTGTTTTTGTCAGTCTCATAATTTGTAGAAATTTTACCCAATTTTTTTTTAAAGATTTTATTTACTTATTTGACAGAGAGAGTGAGAAAGCACAAGCAGGGGGAGCAGGAGAAGGAGAGGGAGAGGCAGGCTCCTCACCGAGCAGGGAGCCCGATGCGGGACTTGATCCCAGGACCCTGGGATCATGACCCGAGCCGAAGGCAGACGCCCAACCATCTGAGCCACCCAGGTGCCCCTACCCACTGTTTTTTAGTTCAAAAGCCAAAAGTCTTCTTTGAGTTACTATATCTTGTCCACTTTTTGCTTTCTTAACAGTTTTATAAGGTCCAAGTGACACAGGATGAAAAAGTCTAATGTTCATTTTCAAGAGATTATCTTAATAAAAGCATTTCTCCCTTAAGAGGTAGAAAAAAAAAAATCTTAAGATGCTTCAAGAGTTCAGCCAAATTAACAGCAAGGATATGTATAATTCAGGTGAAAGAAATCATAAAAACATAGAACTTTTAGTTTAACAGAGACTCAAGAGCTCAAAACCCAATAAATAAATTACAACCAAATAAATTAAAACCAAAGTTTTAAGTTCTTTTTTGTTTGTCAAAGTAAATCAGCAAATCAGAAGAGGAAAAGGACATATCTTAAAGAGATGTAAAACAAAAAATATTGTTCAAAATTTGAATGGGCATTCAATAATGAAATTCCCTACCACCTTGTAGTAAGTTTTGGTTTAACTGTCTTTATCTGAAGAAAACTTAGAACAAGTAAAACAAAAACAATGGAATATAAAGTAAGTAATAAATGGAAACAATCTATTTAGAGAGAGGTAGACTATTTACCATAAACTTATCCTAAACAGTTTGGAAATCCCACATATGGCCATAACTGCAAAATTATATATACCCAAAGATAACCAACTGTTGAATTCCAATATTGTATTAAGCCTATTGTCACCCACTGCTGTGAACAAAATTAAAACGGCAGTTCTTCCCACCTCTCTCAGACTTTTATCTTCTTTCTAAAAAAATATAAAATGATAGCCAAGATTATGAACTTTTCTCCACCAAACCAAGAAATGCATGTCATATCTAGTTATACCACTAGTAACATTTAACAACATTTCCAAAAACCACAAAACAAAAATGATCATGTATGTACTAATCTTTACCACACTGCCATGATCTTCCAATTTTTTTTTTAAGATTTTATTTATTTATTTGACAGAGACATAGCGAGAGCAGGAACACAAGCAGGGGGAGTGGGAGAGGGAGAAGCAGGCTTCCCGCGGAGCAGGGAGCCCGACGCGGGGCTCGATTCCAGGACCCTGGGATCATGACCTGAGCCGAAGGCAGACGCTTAACGATTGAGCCACCCAGGCGCCCCGATCTTCCAATTTTTAAAAAATTCATCAGTAGTACTTCTATTTTGATGGCTTTTTTGCCTGTAATCTTAAGTTAACATATACTTTGTTTCTTTAAGACTGTCTTAGGCTACAAGGAATCAAAGACAGTCTCTAGTTGGTAAATTTAAGACATGTATAGAAATTATTATAATTCAAGGCAAAATAAATATATGAAAAAAGGTACAAAGCATTGTGGGAGTTTAAAGTAGACAGAATTTACTTCCAAATGTGGTTTTCAGGATAAATTTTAGAAAAAGGTATCATTTGGTATGGATCTTAAATGATGACTATTTGCTACTAGTAGAGGCTGGACCTGGGGGAGGACATACCAAGTGGAAGGGAGCATAAGTAAGAGAGCATAAGTAAGAAAGCATAGCTGGCCCACAACTATATGGTCAACTAATTTTCCAACAAAGCAGGAAAGAATATCCAATGGAAAAAAGACAGACCTTACCACAAATGGTGTTGGGAAAACTGGACAGCAACATGCAAAAGAATGAAACTGGATCATTTTCTTACACCATGCACAAAAATAAATTCAAAATGGATGAAAGACCTAAATATGAGACAAGAAACCATCAAAATCCTACAAGAGAACACAGGCAGTAACCTCTTTGACATCAGCCGTAACAACTTCTTATGTCTCCCAAAGCAAGGGAAACAAAAGCAAAAATAAACTACTGGGACTTCATCAGGATAAAAGCTTCTGCACAGCAAAGGAAACAATCAACAAAACTAAAAGTTAACCTTTGGAATGAGAAAAGATACTTGCAAATGACATATCTGATAAAGGGTTAGTATCCAAAATATATAAAGAACTTCTAAAACTCAATACCCAAAAAACAATCTAGTTAAAAAAATGGGCAGAAGACATGAACATTTTTCCAAAGAAGACATATTGATGGCCAGCAGACACATGAAAAGATGCTCAACATCACTCATCATCAGGGAAATACAAATCAAAACTACAATGAGATATCACCTCACACCAGTCAGAATGGCTAAAATTAACAGCACATGAAACAAAAGATCTTGGCAAGGATACAGAGAAAGGGGAACCCTCTTACATTGTTGGTGGGAATGCAAGCTGGTGCAGCCACTCTGGAAAACAGTATGGAGGTTCCTCAAAAAGTTAAAAACAGAACTATCCTATGATCCAGCAATTGCACTATTGGGTATTTACCCAAAGGATACAAAAATACTGATTCCAAGGGGCACATGCACCCCGATGTTTACAGCAGCATTATCAACAATAGCCAAATTATAGAAAGAGCCCAAATGTCCATCGACTGATGAATGGATAAAGAAGTTGTGGTATATGTATACAATGGAATGTTACTCAGCAATAAAAAAAAGATTGAAATCTTTCCATTTGCAATGACTTGAATGGACCTAGAGAGTATTATGCTAAAAGAAATAAGTCCGTCAAAGAAAAGCAGATACCACATAATTTCACTCTTAGATGTGGAATTTAAGAAACAAAACAGATGAACATGGGGGAGGGAAGAGAGAGAGGCAAACCATAAAACAGACTCTTAACTATACAGAACAAACTGAGGGTTGCTGGAGGGTAGGTGGGCAGGGTGATGAGTTAAATGGGTGATGGATATTAAGGAGGGTACTTGTGATGAGCACTTGGGGTGTTAGATGTAAGTAATGAATCATTAAATCCTACACCTGAAACTTACACTGTATGTTAACTAACTGAAATTTAGATAAAAACTTGGAAGAAAAAGAAATAAAATAAAATAAGCAGAGCTGTGAAGTCCAAAGCAAAACCAGAGAACAACAATATATAGGTCATAAAGATCTGTGGTGTTAGAGGAAGAAAGTCCTGAGTCTATTAACTCTTATCACTCACATTAGCTGTGTAACTTTATTTTTTTTTTTAGAGATGTTTTTTACGTATTGACAGAGAGAGACACAGCGAGAGAGGGGAAACTAGCAGGGGGAGTGGGAGAGGGAGAAGCAAGCTTCCCAAGGAGCAGGGAGCCCGATTGGGGCTCAATCCCAGGACCCTGGGATCATGACCTGAGCTGAAGGCAGATGCCTAATGACTGAGCCACCCAGGCACCCCTAGCTGTGTAACTTTAAACAAATTATTTAACTTCTCTGATTAACAGTGTCCTCATTTGTAAAACTGGAATAATAACATGTGGCTTGGCTGGATTACTGTAAGAATTAGAGAAAAATATGTAAAAGCATCTAACACATAAAACATTCAGTAAATGTTAGCCATTCCAACTACTCTTATTTTTTTTATTCTTTTTTTAAAGATATTTCTTTATTTATTTGACAGAGAGAGATAGCGAGAGAGGGAACACAAGCAGGGGGAGTGGGAGAGGGAGAAGCAGGCTTCCCGTGGAGCAGAGGGCCCGATGCGGGGCTCGATGCCAGGACCCTGGGATCATGACCTGAGCCGAAGGCAGATGCTTAACGACTGAGCTACCCAGGTGCCCCTACTTGTATTATTTTTAACAAAACTAAAAATATACTATCTAAAACAATCAAGTATACTACACGGATTAATAAATTGATAAATTCTCAATAACACTTGAAATTAACCTGGAAATAAACAAACCACCATAATGATGAAAAAAGAAACTGAAAGAAAAGATAAGTGTTTTGGTCATTTAGTCAGCTGTGAAAACAGTACAAGGTTTAGGGTATGACAGAGAGAAAGATGACTGATTATAGAAACACAAAGAAAATAATGATCCAAATAGTGCTGGCAATAAATGAGTATCACATACTAGCACACTCGGAAACAACCTCTTTGCTTCTCTGAGCCTATGTGTCCAGCCAAACCCTTCCAGTAATGTACCATTGCTATATTCAATTATGGGAAGTTGGTTCTCTGTAAAGTTGAGAAGTTCTAATAATCCACTGGGTTAGCCCACTTTTCTTCTCCAAATAAAATGCCCCTCTGAAAGCAAACACTAATGAATTGTATGCCTTTCAGACACCCTTACTCTGAATGCTTAACAACTTCCAAGCACAGAGAAAAGACATTTCTATCATTTTATCATTGAATCACAGGTAATCTTTCTCCACAAATAATATCCCTTTAAGAGAGACACGCTGATGAATTCACTATTTGAATGGGAATCATTATCTCAACCAGATCTGTGACTTTTTGCGGACTACAACACAGCTCTAATACATAAACTTTTAATTCTTTAGGGTGTAGTTTGGTGGCAGTCAATGAAATGAAGCATAGAATTGAAACTGAACAAAATAGTACAGTTTGGCTCAAGAGCAGTGCCACCATGGAAGAAAAATAAAAGCCCCCATTCCCAGAATTAATATTCTCTTCCAGCAAAAGAAAAGACCTCTCTCTCTTTGTTGAATTAATGAGCAAAACCCAAATCTGTTAACATTTTTGTTTCACTTGCTTTGTAAAATAAATGTTGCCCTCCACACAATGAAAATAACACATTCTCTGAAGCTAAACAAGTATCTTCCAATTGTATCCTAAAGTTTATATTTCCTCTACATACACTCAAAGGGCAAGAAAAACAGAAAATTTCAGCTACATTAGAGCGGGGATCTCCGAAGTATATTCCTGAAGGGGGCTGACAAGAATATAGAATTTTTTGCTGCTAGTGGTATAATACATTGTTCAATAAAGTTTGAAAAACACTGTAATAGAAGATCATGCTGACAATAAAGTAATTCTTTTTTAAATTAATTTTTATTGACATATAATTAACATACAGTGTTATATTAGTTTCAGATATACAACATAATGATTCAACAATTCTATACATTACTCAGTGCTCACCCAATAAGTGTAGTCACCAAACAATATTATTACAATTTTACTGACTATATTCCCTATGTCATACTCTTCATCTTCATGACTTATTTTTTCCTAAAGATTTTATTTATTTGAGAGAGAGAAAGAAAGCGCATATGCACATGTGGGGGGTGGGGGCAGAAGGAGAGAGAGAAGCAGACTCCCTGCTGAGCAGGGAGCCCAATAGGAGGCTTGATCCCAGGACCCCGAGATCATAACCTGAGCTGAAGACAGGCACTTAACCAACTGAGCCACCCAGGCTCAGCTTCATACCTTATTAAAGTAATTACTTCAAAACAGTAATTTTGTATATTTGCTTCTATCAAAAGTACACATTTTTATAAAAACCATTAAAAATAGTAAACCTTGAATATTACAGGCTTTTAGGAAAACTCCCTTATAAGAAACATACTGCTTCTTCCTTAACAATGACAAAAACATAACCACAATAACTAAAGCCACAGAAAAAGCAAGTGTCTAAAAAGGATGCATAACAATAACTACAATCAATAAAATTTCCCTTAAAACTTATATATCAAAGCTGAATATATACAATCCTTAGGACTCCATCTCCACTCATAGGCATATATCAAACTAATGTATGTTCATCAAAGGACATACAAAAGAATGCTATTTCTTTTCATACTAGCCAAAAACTGGAAACAAATGTCCATCGATAATGGAATGAATGAATAAACTGTGAAATACTCATACAATGTAATACTACAGAGCACTGAAAATAAATTATTATTCAATAACATGGATGAATCTTCATAATTTTAACATAATGCTGAATGAAAAAAGGCAGATACACAAAAATACACACAGCATAACTCCATTCATACAAAGTTCAAAACTGGCAAAATTAATTTACAGTATCAAAAGTTGGAATAGTGGTTACCTCAGGGAGGGGTTGACAGTGACTGGAAAGAGTCAAAGGGAAGGGTTTCTAAGAGTCTGTAATATTTTATTTCTTCACCTTTGTGAAAATTCATCCAGCTGTACACTTAGAATCTGTATTTTTCTGTATGTACATTTTCTCTTTTTTTAAAAGATTTTATTTATTTGACAGAGAGAGACACAGCAAGAGAGGGAACACAAGCATGGGGAGTGGGAGAAGGAGAAGCAGGCTTCCCGTGGAGCAGCGAGCCCAATGTGGGGCTCCATCCCAGGACCCTGGGGATCATGACCTGAGCCAAGCCGAAGGCAGACGCTTAACAACTGAGCCACCCAGGTGCCCCTGTATGTACATTTTCAATAAACAGGGGAAAAAATTTTAATTACATATGAACTGAATTCAGTAAAAAAAATTCTTATTTCAAATATACCAAACAACCTAATTTAAGCCTCTGATAAATCTTTTGGCTCACTACATAAACATGCAAGTTATACACTTTGTAAAGCATAATTTTCAATAAGTTTATAACTACTAAAATTACACAAAGTTCTCTAAGCACAATGGAATTAAATTAGAAATCAAAAATAATTAAGATATCTAGAAAAACAGCAATATTTGGAAGGTAATCCACAAATCAGAAAACAAAATGCAGAGAAATTAGAAAATATTCTGAATAATAAAAACACAACATATCAAAATTTGTTGGATGTAGCTAAAGCAATGCTCATACAGTAATGTTTAGCTTTAAATTCTCCTATTAGAAAAAAAAGAAAGGTTCAAAATCAATGGTCTTTCACCTTAAGAAGCTACAAAAAGAAGAGCAAGTTAGACCCAAAGAAATAGAGGAAGGAAGTAAGAAGTCACAGGTTAAAGAACAAATCACAAAGAAATCAGAAAATATCTTCAGAAGGATGATAAAGAAAATGCAACATATCAAAATTTGTTCAATGCAGCTAAAGCAGTGCTTCAAGAGAAATGTTTAGCTTTAAATCCTTATGTTGGGGGTGGAGTCTAAAATCAATGCTCTGAGATTTCACTTTTAGAAGCTAGAAAAAGAAACTAAACTGAAAGAAGATAAGCAATGGTTCTCAACTGTGGGCTATTTTGCTCATCAGCAGATATTTGGCAATGTCTGGAGACATTTTCTGCTATTACAACTAGGAAATCTACTGGCATTTTGTGAGGAGAGGTAAAGGATGCTGCTAAACATCCTATGATGCTCAAAACAGAATTATCCGGTCAAAATTGTCAATAATGCCGAGGCTGAGAAACTCTGAAGTAGAGGAAAGAAATAATAAAGCCAAGAACAGGAATGAACAAAATAAGAAATAGGAAACAATAGAGACTATCAATAAAACCAAAAGTTAACTTTAAAAAAGTCAGTAAAATCGATAAATTTCTAAGACTGATGAAGAAAAAAAGACAGAAATTACTAATACAAAAAAATCGTATCAGGATGAAAGAGTGCACATCCCTATAGATCCAACAGATATTACAAGGATGATAAGAGAATATTATGAACAACTTTAAGTCAAATTCAAACAACTTAGATGAAATGGACAAATTTCCTGAAAGAATACAAATTATTAAAACTGACTCAAGAAGAATTAGAAACCCTGAATACTCTTATATCTATTAAAGATACTGAATTCATAATCAGAAACCTTCCCACAAGAAAACTCCAGGCCCAGAAGTTTTCATTGGCAAGTGTTATTAAGCATTTAAGGAATAAATAATACCAATCCTACATAAAATCTTTCAAAAGATAAAGAAAGAGGGAACATTTCCCAACTCATTTTGAGGCCAGTATTATCCTGGTAGTGAAACCAAAGAAATGACATTGGGAAAAAACAAAACAAAATAAAAAAACAGATTACTATCCTTCATGACACAAGAATCCTTAACGAACTATTAGCAAATTGAAGCCAACAGCAAATAGAAAGAATCAGTTTTATAATTAAAAATTTGGTCTTTGTCCCAACTTTGTGGAACCTTGGAATTTCCAAAGATATAGGAGTGTCTACATTATTCACGGTGGGCCCTGGACCACCACCTGAGTTTATGCTAAAGAGATGACTCGAACTGAGGGCTGGTCACGACAGAAAGACGAACTGTGTGGTTAGAGGGTTGGGGCTTTGAGCCACTCGCATCACCTGACTTCCTAACCTCCAGGGAGAGAACGGTCACTAGAGATTGAGTTCAATCATGTGGCCAGTGATTCAATCAATTATGACTACAATGATTTTGAAATAAAAACTCTGGAATCTGAGGCTCAGGTGAGCTTCCTAGTTGGTAAACACATCAATGTGTCGGGAAGGTAAAGCATCTTGATTCCACAGGGAAAGGACACAGAAGGTCCATGTTCCCAACTCTCCCAGACCTTGCCCTATATTTCTCTTCATTTGGCTGGTCCTGATTTATATTATTTACAGTAAAATTTGTAGTCATAAGTATAGTGCTTTCCTGAGTTCCGTGCGTAGTTCTAGTGAATTACCAAACCTGAGGGGATTAAGGACCCCCAGATTTGTAGCCAGTTAGTACAGCTGACATCTGTAGTGAGGGCAGTCACGCTGAGAACTGCACCCTTAAACTTGTGGACACTGCGCTAACTATGGGTGGTTGGTGTCAGTATCACAAAATACACCACGACCAAACCGAGTTTATTCCAGGAATGCAAGACTGACTTAAGATTCAACAAAAATACCAATCAATGTAGCGGACCACATTAACAGAATAATTTGAAAAATATAATCTCAACAAATGCAGAAAAATCATTTAACAAAATTCAACATCTATTCATGATAAAAAAAAAAAAAAAAACACCTCAGTAAATTAGGAAAGAAAGGAATTTCCCGAACCAGTGAAAAGGCATCTACAAAAAGTACAGTTATCATACTCAATGGTGAAAGAATGCAAGTTTTCTCAAGATTAGGAACAAAAAATGTTCACTCTCACCACTTCTATTCAGCACCGTATTAGGGGTCCTCACCAATAAAATAAAGCAGAAAAAAGAAACATCATACAGAATGGAAAGGAAGAAGTAAAAATATCTGTACTGCAAACAGATTTATTATCTATTTAGAAAATCCTAAGGAATATACAAATTATTAGAACTAATATACCAAATTCAATTGCCATTTACAATAGCATCAAAGATTAATAAATACCTAAGGATAAATTTAACAAAATATGTACATTACTCACATTCTGAAAAACTACAAAATATTGCTGAACTATGAAAACATCTAATTGAGTAATGGAGAGACATACCATGTTCATAAATCAGAAAATTCAGTATTGTTCTGATGTGTGAGGCCTCTCTAAATTAACCTAGAGATTCAGTGCAATCCCAACCAAAATTCTAATAGGTTTTATTGTAGGAATTGACAGGCAGATTCTATAATGTATATTAAATTGCAAAAGACCTAGAATAGTCAAAGGAACTTCTGAAAAAGAAGAACGACACTGGAAGACTTACACACCTGATTTCATGACTTATTAAAACAAAACAAAACAAAACAAAAAAAACAACTACAGTAGGGTGCCCGGGTGGCTCAGTCAGTTAGGTGTCTACCTTCGGCTCCAGTCATGGTCTCCGGGTCCTGGGATTGAGCTGGCATCTGGCTTCCTACTCAGCAGGGAGTCTGCTTCTTCCTCTCCCTCTGCCCCTCCCCCCAACTCGTATACTCTCTCTCTCTCTCTCGTTCTTTCTCAAATAAATAAATAAAATCTTAAAAACCTACAGTAATAGGGGCGCCTGGGTGGCTCAGTCGTTAAGCGTCTGCCTTCGGCTCAGGTCATGATCACAGGGTCCTGGGATCGAGCCCCACATCGGGCTTCCTGCTCAGCGGGAAGCCTGCTTCTCCCTCTCCCACTCCCCCTGCTTGTGTTCCCTCTCTCGCTGTGTCTCTCTCTGTCAAATAAATAAAATCTTTGAAAAAAAAAAATAATAAATAAATATTCTGATCAATGGACCAATCATAGATTCACACGTATGTGGTCAACTGATTTTTTACAAAGATCCTAAGGTAGTTCAATGGAGAAAGTAGAATCTTTCAAAAAAAAAAAAAAAGTGTATTTGCCAAAAAATGAACTTTAGCCTTTGCCTCACACCTTCTACAAAAATTAACTCTATATGAAACTTAGATCTAAATATGAAACCTAAAACTATAAGACTGCTAGGAGAAAAGAGAAAATTTTTCATGATTTTGGATTATGCAAAGATTTTTTTAGGACATTAGAAGCATGAATAATAAAACACAAACATAAACTGAACTTCATCAAAATATGCAACTTTGATTCTTCAAAAGACACTGTTAGGAAAATAAGGGCAAACCACTAAGTAGAAGAAAACATCTGCAAAACAAATATGTAATAAAGAACTTGTATCCAGAATTTACAAAGAACTCTTTTTTAAAGTCTTTGTATATTTTGGATAACAGTCTCTTTTTTTAGATTTTATTTATTTACTTATTTGGGGGGGAAGAGCAGAGGGAGAGGGAATCTCAAGCAGACTCCTAGCATACTCTCTGCTGATTGAGCCCCTTGAGATGACCTGAGCTGAAACCAAGACCTTGACATGACCTGAACTGAAACCAAGAATCTGATGCTTAGCCGACTAAGCCATCCAGGTGCTCCTAGACTTTACAAAGAACTCTTTACAGCTCAACAAGAAAACAAACAACTCAAAAGAAAAAAGTCAAAAAATATAATTAGATACTCCACCAAAGAAGATACATCAATAGCAAACAAGTCCATAAAAAGATGCTCAAGATCATTAGTTATAAGGAAAATGCAATCTAAACCACAAGTTATCATGCCATACTCACTAGAATGGCTAAAATTTAAAAGACTGACAATACCAAGTGCTATCCAGGTTGTGGAGCTATGGAAGTCTCCTACACTGCTAGTCAGAATGTAAAATGGTACAGACACTTTGGGGAATGGTTTGACAATTTCTTTATAAAGTTAAATATATATTTGTTATATTGCTTAGCAATTCCACTCCTAGGTATTTATGTAAAAAATATGAAAACACAAAAGACCTGTCCATGAAAGTAAAGGCATCTTTACTTGTAATAGCTAAAAACTATATGCAACCTAAATGTCTATCAACTGGTGAATGGATAAACAAATTGTGATAGATCCCTACAATGGATTATTACTCAGCAATATAAAAAACTGAACTACTGAAACGTAGAAAAACATGAATCTCAAAAAACACTATGCTAAGTGAAAGGAGTTTGATGCAAAAAGAGTATATACATGATTCCACTTATATGAAACTCTAGAAATGGCAAAACTGCAGTGACAGAAAACAGATGAGAAGCTGCGAAGGCCAAGAGGCAGAGATAGGAAACTGACTGTAAAGAGGCATGAAGCAATGTTTTGAGGTGATAAACATGTTCTATATCATAATTTTGCTGGAGGTGACTGTATACATATGTCAAGTCATTGACTCATATGCTAAAAATTGGGGAATTTTATTGTATGGAAATTATATCCAGGGGAGCCTGGGTGGCTCAGTCGGTTAAGCATCTGCCTTTGGCTCAGGTCATGATCCCAGGGTCCTGGGATCGAGCCCCACATCGGGCTCCCTGCTCGGCGGGAGGCCTGCTTCTCCCTCTCCCACTCCCCCTGCTTGTGTTCCCTCTCTCGCTGTGTCTCTCTCTGTCAAATAAATAAAATCTTAAAAAAAAAAAAAATTATATCCAAATAAAGCTTATTTTTTTAAAAAGTAATAAGCCTCATCCAGAAATCGAGGCAATAATCTAATGTACCACAAAATACTCAAAAATGAGAATAAAATATTAATTCCTTATTGTGGGAGACTAATAATACAAAGTACTAGAAAATACATTATTTAAAAGCCTCATTCCTTTGGGAAATATCTATATTTATGTGTATTTTTAAAAATTTTTCATTTCCGGCATATGATTAATCTGCTGTTAGTCAAGCGTATACACAGTCAAGTCTTCATCTTCCATAACAGGAAATCAACAGATAATAAATAGTATAAGCTTCTTATTTTTAAAAAAATTTTTTAAAGATTTTATTTATTTGGATAGAGAGAGAGAACAGAGGGAAGTGCAGAGGGAGAATCTCAAGCAGACTCCATGCTGAGCATAGAGCCTGACACAGGGCTTGATTTCATGACCCTGAGATCATGACCCGAGTGGAAATTAAGAGTCAGATGCTTAACCAACTGAGCCACCCAAGGGCTCCCAGAATAAGCTTTTTTTTTTTTTTTAAGATTTTATTTATTTATTTGACAGAGAGAAACACAGCGAGAGAGGGAACACAAGCAGGGGGAGTGGGAGAGGGAGAAGCAGGCCTCCCACCGAGCAGGGAGCCCGATGCAGGGCTCGACCTCAGCCGAAGGCAGACGCTTATCAACTGAGTCACCCAGTGCTCCCCAGAATAAGCTTCTTATTTAGAAATATGAAAGCACAGGTGCCTGGCTGGCTCAGTCGTTAAAGCATGCAACTCTTGATCTCAGGGTCGTGAGATCAAGCCCCATGTTGGGTGTAGAGATTACTTAAATAAGTAAAAACTTAAAAAAAAAAAAAGAAAGAAAGCGAACAGCCGACGAACTGTTAAATTACTGGAAGTGGTAGCCACTAGGAAGTAGAAACTGGAAGGGGAGAGATGAGGCAGAGGAATGTTATTCTTTATAAGCCATTTAGTATTAGCAGACTCTTACAACTATATACATCTGTTACTTCTTTTTTAAATGTTATGAATTTAAAATAAAAGATAACTACTTCACTTTCTATTCTTAGTAGTGCCAGAAATTAAGAAGCATCTAATACATACTAAAGTTACACATTATTCATGAAATCATCACTTTTTAGGTGAGAGAGCAATATTAAAAACTACAAAGAATTTTGAAAATTAAAATTATTGCTCTTAAGCATACTTCTAAAAGTTAAAACAGGACATTTACTGTGTGATAACACATAATATATGATAACAGAGCAATATTCTAAAAACCTTTAAAAATGCAGAAAATATCAGTGATTTCCTAAATCTTTTGACTTCCAAATTGTAATCTGATATTTTAGGATAGAGTCAGGCATGAAATAAACATTCAATAGATACTTTGGAGGGAAAAGAAATGAACAGTACCATAATTAACAGCATTAATTATAATAAATATAAAGCCCATTTTTTTGAAGTTGATCCCAAGTTTTAGTGTTAATATATTCCATTCTTCCCTATAGTACTAGAAGCAGAAGATATTGTACATCTATTTCAAAGAATCTTACTGTGTAAGGCAAGTACATCCTACAGAAAAGTGACTCTCAAAGGAAGTAAGGGACGAGAGGCTGGGAGGATAGCTGAATCTCGTTTTGGCAGCTGCAGGAGAATGGAGGAGGTAATTTTTCCAACCAGCTACACTCCCTACTCCTAACCCCTTACTGGTTTATTTCAAGTTTTGAAGGCCTAATTGTTTAATATTCATTCATTCCACCTTTAGTTCTTTTTAGCACCTGTCACATGTTCAGACTCTTCTTATCTTACTGCAGTAAACAGCAACAGACAATTTTTTTAACAGTTTTACTGAGGTATAATTTACATACTAAAGGGGCGCCTGGGTGGCTCAGTTGTGTCTGCCTTCAGCTCAGGTCATGATCCCAGGGTCCTGGGATCCGAGCCCCGCATCGGGCTCCCTGCTCCACGGGAAGCCTGCTTCTCCCTCTCCCACTCCCTCTGCTTGTGTTCCTGCTCTCACTGTATGTCTCTGTCAAATAAATAAATAAAATCTTTTATAAAAAATACTAAAAAATTCACCCATTTTAAGGGTACAGTTCAATGAGCTTCAGTAAATTTACACAGTTGCATAACCTTTACCACAATCCAATTTTGGGACACTTCTATCACCCCAAAAGTTCCTTCATGCCCATTTGTAGTTAATCTCCATTCCCACCCCTCGCCTACCATTGACCTGCTTTCTAATTTCTATAGTTCTGCCTTTTTTAAAATTAATTTCACATAATGGAATTATACAATATGTACTGTTATGTATCTGACCCTATTTAATGTGTTTGTTGTTCATCCACTTTGTTATACGTATGAGTGGTTTGTTTATTTTTTTTTTAATTTTTTTATTGTTATGTTAATCCCCATACATTACACCATTAGTTTTAGATATAGTGTTCCATGATTCATTGTTTGTGCATAACACCCAGTGCTCCATGCAGAACGTGCCCTCCTCAATACCCATCACCAGGTTTGTTTATTTTTATTGCTGGAGAGCATTCCACTGCATGAACATACTACATTTTGCTTGTCCATCAGCAGCTTACAGTTATTTTGTTTCCAGCTTTTGGCAGTCATGAATAATGCTATGACCATCCACATTCAAGTGTTCCTGTGAACATGTGGAGTAGGGGGCCTTCATCCCACAGGACAGGACCTCACGCTTGCTACACTCTACCATTAACACCCAAGCTATTTACCAAAATGAAACACATACTGGTACTTAATAAGTGAATATTAAATTCCTACTGATACTTAAATGTTTGTTTAAAGAATAAAAGAAACACGTTACTCGGCTATTCTAATAATAGGGGCTTCAACTTCAATTTTAAAAACACAAACATGGGCGCCTGGGTGGCTCAGTTGGTTAAGTGACTGCCTTCGGCTCAGGTCATGATCCTGGAGTCCCTGGATCGAGTCCCACATCGGGCTCCCTGCTCGGCGGGGAGTCTGCTTCTCCCTCTGACCCTCCCCCCCCTCATGTGCTCTCTCTCATTCTAAATAAATAAAATCTTAAAATAAATAAATAAATAAATAAATAAATAAATAAATAAAAACACAAACATAACTTTGTCTCCAATAAGTATACCTGCCACAAATAAACTGACAATGAGATTAATGATATTAAACACCCCTAGATCAACTTCATACAAAGCAATCAATTGTGCCTAAGTCTCTCTAAAAGTCTTCTCAAGGGGCGCCTGGGTGGCTCAGTCATTAAGTGTCTGCCTTTGGTTCAGGTCATGATCCCAGAGTCCTGGGATCTGGCAGCATCAGGCTCCCTGCTCTGTGGGAAGTCTGCTTCTCCCTCTCCCACTCCCCCTGCTTGTGTTCCCTCTCTCGCTGTGTCTCTCTCTGTCAAATAAATAAAATCTTAAATAAATAAATAAAAGTCTTCTAAAAAATATGTCAACATTTCATTAAAAAATACCTTCAGATGTACATGATCGTGCTCAAAGTATTCAGCCATTCATTCAGTATTTAATGAGTACCTACACTAGGAATATAAATACTCTAAAATTACAAAGTCCCTGTCCTCTTATAGTTCACATTCCATCATCCACTTTTTGCCAATGAATGAATAAAGAAATAAAGAAATAAGGCATGACTTACTAAGAAAATTACAACTATATAACATACACTATGGCATTTTAACCTTACATTGTTAGATTACCACCATGTAATTCTATTTAATTATTTATACATAAATTTTATACATTGTATATATACAATACAATAATAAATCTTAATAATATAATATGTAATATTTATATTTATATATTTATATATATTTTATAAGTATATATTATATATTTACATATGTTATACATCATATGTATATAATACATATATATAATATAATAAATTTTATACATTATACATATACATTGTATACATATATATACAATGCACATTTTATATATTGTTTTTTCTTTAAACGGATTAAATATGATATTTGTGATAAATTCCATAAAAATATTAAAATCTGAGCTTTTAGGAACCTCCCTAATAAGCAATGGTTCTATAGAAAAATGAGATTCAAATATTTCTTTTTGGCTTATAGTACTATTTCCAGGAAAGTAACAAGCCTTCCAGAGGACAACTGACTGAATAACATGTTAAAATGATAATATTAAGAACACCAAATGGTTTTAGAGCCAGGCTAGAAGTCTGAATTTTAAATTGTAACTTCTATGCATTGACTGTTACCAACAAAGACTACAGAAACCAATCCTAGCAGATTCAGTATTAACAACAATATGTCATCCAGAGTTTTTATGAAATCTGAAGATCACTTTTTTTCCTGTTATTCATATTGAAGATATATATACACCCACACAAAATTATGGTAATCAAAATTAAAAACCTCAAAATTTACATTTCCTCTAATACCAAGACAAACTTATTTACCCTCTAGTCTCTTATTACATAAAAAGAAAGGTTCTTTACAGTTCCTAAAAGAGAATCCTAATTGTCCTTGTCTAATTAATCAAAATAAGAATAAAGGAAAATCAGTTGCTTTATCAAAATACATTGAGACTAAAATTACATTCTTTGGGCGTCTGGGTGGCTCAGTCGTTAAGCGTCTGCCTTCCACTCAGGTCATGATCCCAGGGTCCTAGGATAGAGTCCTGCATCGGGCTCCCTGCTCCGTGGGGAGCTTGCTTCTTCCTCTGCCTCTGTCTCTCATGAATAAATAAATAAATAAATAAAATCTTTAAAAATAAATAAATAAAAAATTATATTCTTCTATAATTTAAAAATGCCCATTTCAAACGGCTTCGAAGCTCTCATCATGTGGCCTCCACAAATGGTGTTTATATAGTATTTTCAAAAGACTATCAAAAATATTTCCCATAATAAAGAAACATAATGAAATAAATACCACACAGAAACCTTTTTATCCAATGTCATAAAACTAAATAGAAAGAAAACCCACAACACTTTTCCCCTGAAATGTATGTAGTAACACTAATAACAAAATTATCTACCAAACCAAATATATTCTCTTATAAGAAATTACTTAGATAACACATAAGGAATTTCACTTATACTAAGTTATGGAATCCCTGTATCTCCTTCAATGTATGTCAAAGTTAATGAATAAGTATATACTGTGAATCTATAACATTTCTACAATAACCTATTGTAATCTCTTCTGTGAATTTAAATAATTTAATCTGTATACTGTCATCTGACAAATATAGCCATGTTTATAACATCTTACTGACTTGTTTAATTTACCATTTCATTACACACATATTTTTCCAAATACACCATAAGCTCCTCTATGGTAGAGAAGCATGTTCTACGTACATAGTATAAGTTCAGAAAATTTGGTTACTAATTACCTTTAAGAAAGCAGTATCAATAACTAATGAAAAAGGAAGCAAATTGAGGAAGCAAACTGCAAAAGTTGAAAAAGCACTGGTGGGAAAGCATTAAAGCAGCAGATGCAGACCACACGTTTCAGACATTTGGCAGAGCAGAAAAGGAGAGTACTAACACATAAATTTCAGGTTACAGTCACTAAGTCTTACTTTTTAAGTAAATTATTACTAAGGGCAGGGGTGCCTGAGTGGCTCAGTCGTTAAGCGTCTGCCTTCGGCTCAGGTCATGGTCCCAGGGCCCTGGGATCGAGCCCCGCATCGGGCTCCATGCTCGGCGGGAAGCCTGCTTCTCCCTCTCCCACTCCCCCTGCTTGTGTTCCCTCTTTCGCTGTGTCTCTCTCTGTCAAATAAATAAATAAAATCTTCAAAAAAAAAAAATTATACTAAGGGCTGTTTGCTGATCCCAGAGAAACAAATCCCAGGGACTTGTCTTATCTCCTAGTTCTACCTGTGCAAGTTACCTTGCATGCCAGTCCAGTTTCCTCATCAAAAAAAATAAGGAAAATATCTTCATTTTACCTCACAGAACTCTTCTGAAATTCAAATGAGGTAATAATGTACATTAAAGGGCTTTATAGACAAGTAGTATGTTAAACGCAAGGGGTTACTATTACTATTATTATTGAAGATGGATCCTACCCTTTGACCCAACAATTCTAATTCTTCATGTTTTCCTAAGAATCTAGGTGGACAAATGTACGAAGGTATCTGCAAAAAGATGTTCAGAGTAGCCCTGTTTTGAATGAAAAAAAATCTAAAAATAACTTAAATGTCATCAATGGATGACTGGCTTAACAAATTATGGTATATACATGAAACAGAGTATCATGCTATAATTTAACATGATTTAACAAATGTGTATGAACATGAAAAAAATGTTCAAGATAAGATAAAGCAAGAGGTTCAACTTTTGAGAAGCCTTCCTTCATCTATCAAAATTAATCAGGTCCTCCCCATTATACTCCTCATAGGATCATCTATTTTTCCTATATTAAACTCTTCTTAGTTTGAAATAATATGCTTATATGTTTACTTGACAACATGTGTTTCCTTCATCAAATGGTAATGAAGATGGTGTACACACATACACTCTCTCTCACACATACACACACACTCCTACATACTTACGCAGAGGGGGGAGAAAGCTGCCAGTATTTTAAAATGTAGGAAGCCAAAATGAAAAATAAAAACAATCTAACAAAAAAATATGCATGCTTATATTACATCAGCACTATTGACCAAAAATGGGATCTGGAAATACATTTTCTCAAACAATACCATCAAAGCTCTTTGATTACACTAGTATCTTCAAAACTGTCTTCATTTAAGAAATGACAAAGAATCATGCTATGTCCAAAAGAACGCAATGCTGTTTCCTTTGCAAGGAGAAATCTAGAAGAAAAAGCTTTCTTCGGGTCAACAGTCTCATCTGGTTAGAATGATGCACATTCTGCTGAAAATCCAGCTTGATATTAAATCAACCACCTATAGTTAGGTATCTCTTACCATCTCCAGGCCACATGAGTTTTAATCATAAAATGAGTGATAATATCTTACCTTCATAAAGCAGAGAACTATACTGAATGAAATCTTGAATTCCCTTTTTATAATTTGTGATCTTCCACACCATGTATTCAATATTCTGGAAAAAGGCCGCTAATCAAATAGGAACAGAAGCAGCTATCCTACTGACTTACAAGGCATGATCATCAAGTGTCCTTGAAACACTTCCATAAGGGAATATGTCCTTTAGAAACTCCAACAGCAAACTTATGCTTCAATGAAGCATTTAATGGAAAGTCTGAGTTTGTTTAGAGTGAGGTACATATATAATTCTTTTTTTTTTTTTAAGATTTTATTTATTTATTTGACGGAGAAAGACACAGTGAGAGAAGGAACACAAGTAAGGGGAGTGAGAGAGGGAGAAGCAGGCTTCCTGCTGAGCAGGGAGTCTGATGCAGGACTCGATCCCAGGACCCGGGGATCATGACCTGAGCCGAAGGCAGACGCTTAATGACTGAGCCACCCAGGCGCCCCATAATTCTTGATAATTTTTCATTTAAACTCAGTTTTAGGGGAAGACAGAATATCACAGAAAATATCACAAAGGAGGTGTTAATCACTCAACATTTGGAAAATACTGAAGAACAATACTAACATCACAAAGAGTTTAACTGCTACTAATCTCTACTTCTGTCCTGGTACTCTAGGAGTTATCTGTTTGATAGAGACTCAGGAACAATTTCTTGATATAGAAAATCTGAAAAGCATAGAATAGTAAAAAGAAATTTCACAATAAAAATAAGGTTTCATTCAACTATTCAGTGAACAAAGAGGTACATATTTAAGAATAAAAATAGAAGATATAACAAATTTCAAATTACTTCTACTGGTAAAAGGATAGTTTCTTAAAAAAAGAATTCACCACTACTTCCCCAAAAAACTAATAATCCATGAAGAAGACAACCAAAAAGTCTTTAAAGCTAAAAATATAACAATACAATCATTCCCTTCAAGACTAAAACATTTCATAATTCTGTAGTTTAAGAAAAGTTAAAATAAAGCCTTATAAGCAAAAGGAAAGCTGTTTTGTTTTTTAATGTCCTCAATCCTAGCAAGTGGAATTGAAATGTGGCTGGTATTGTGAGATTCTTTAATATCCAAAGGATATCAAATAGAATAAATTTTTCATCAACTTAAAATTCAAACATAAATTGGTACTTACTATCACTTTCTACATCACCTTAAAACAATGCAATTACTATGTGTCAGACTCATACCAACATTTATTGCCAATATTTGACACACATATGGTTCTTGCGGATACGTTTTAATATTTTATTTTCACGACAGGATGACAATGAGTGTTCTTTAAAATTAATTGCAACATTCTATAATCTACTATAATATACTTATATATTATACTATAGTATACTATAATATAATTCTTTTAAATAAAAGAAGTTGGAGATTTTTAGTCTTCAAATACTACATATTATCTTCCTTTCCAAATATATTATCGCTAACATCCTTTAGAATACAATGTAATCAGAGTTTGCCAAAGTAAGAGTTGCATCATTTCTTCTTCCAGACTTTAATATGGTACTCAGCACAAAAGAGAAATTCAGTTCCACAGACGGTAGTCTACCTGGAGTTTGAAAACCTTCCATTTTTTAAGAAACACCTACTATGTACAAGGCATTGTGATAGATACTGGGGATAAATCCTTAAGCAGAAGAGATTCAATTTCTGCCTTCATGGAGTTTTTAGTCCAATGAATGAGACATGAATTTATCAATCAGAAAACTGTATTTCTACAAACTATGATAAACACCACGAAGGAAAAGTAGGAGTGTCATCATGTGAACACCTGATCTACTTTGGCTCATGAGAAAAGGCTACCCCTAAGAAGTTATGATTGAGTTGAAATAAGAGTGTTATTAGATAGAGACAACTCGGCAAAAGGGGAAAGAACAGAATATGTGCAAAGACCTTGAAGTAGGAGGAAACATGGTGTATTGAAGAAATTGAAAGAAAGCTAGCCAATATAATTCATCAGAATTGTATATGGGGCATGAGTAGTTACATGGATACCAGTTAGGAGGTTACAACAGTTCTCCAGGTGAAAGATAGATGGTATCTCATTAGGAGGGAAGTAATGAAGATAAGGGAAAAGAAGGCAGATTCAAGAGATACTTAGGAGAAAATCAGTGTTACAATGAAGCCAGGTAGAGTAGCATTAGTAGAGTTTTAAAGATGACAGATCTTTAAATTTTTCAGTTGTGAGACCAAACAGTAAAAAGCTGGGAATTTGAGCTTATGTGACGTTCCTCAATAAGCCAGATAGCAATTGCAGCCAGGTTTTCTAATAGCAGTAACATCTTAGGAAGGGTGATTTTAGGAAATGTGCCAGAAGGTCATGACCAAGACTACAGTAAAGTCAACCATGTATTTAAAAAATAATTACATATTATAGGTCCCACTTCTGAACTGTCAGTTAGAAGGATATCAAATGATAAAATTACTGGGATTTTCAAGGTACATGTTTGTAATATCACATTATATCACTTATTTTTTTCTCTCCTTTGTACTTATGTGAAAATAAGATTTCAAGACTTAAAATATTAGGAGTTATATCAGGGAGATCATATTACACCTGAGAATATTAGGGGGGAAAAGTCAACCAACATTATATCTGAAAGATGCTAAAATGTCAGGGAAACAAATATCATCTTATGACAAACAAGATATCAACGTCCAAGATGCATAATAGTAACAGCAACTTCCACACGAGTAGCTTTTTGATTAGGAAAATAAGACAGATATGCTCATAACTCTATTCCTTTCCTTGTTTCAGATGACTAATAAATGGAAAATTTTTACAAGTCTTCTTTCTTTCTGCTTTATGTAACCAATATAATAAAATTTCTACTAAATCCAGTAATAGGCCTAAAGTTAACAGATGTCCATAAGGTCTCCTTCAAATGGACTAACAACCCCATTTCCCATATACCCCAGCACTGGAAATTGATCCTTGGCTCCTGTATTCCATGAAGCAGAAGTTTTAAACAAATGGTAAGGAATAATAATTTCTAGTGTTTGACTTTAACATACTAGTTCTCATCTATAGGCCCCAGTCAAACCCCACACACGGGTGGACCTTAATATATTCTAAAATCTATTTCTTGCTCTTTTTCTTTTCTTCTTACTACTTATATTCCTATGAAAAATTATCTTCCTTAGTCTTGGGTGGTCCAATGTACACATAATTATTTTCCCATGGGTACTATAAGAACATGGCATGCCTGTAGTTCTCCAGAATTTCTGATATGCTGTGCTAAAACATACAGTAATTAGCACTGTGGTCCCACACACAATAGTAGAATCCTAACAGGAACACTACCATGAAACAGAAACACCACTTAGTCAAAACCCCAAGCTGAGCAAAGTATAAGTCAATAGATGACAAAGATTTACTAATGACCTGTAACATAACTGGTAAAATCTAGAAACGTGTATCTTATTTATGCATCCATAATCCTTGAATTGTTAGTAACAATGTCACATCTGCAATGATGGAGTGGTATACTGAATAACTAATATTGTAATTGATCTCTAGAACTGTCAATAAATCAGTGCCATAGAACTTCAGAGGAAAAACGGACCTTGGTAAATATGTAGTCCTTCCCTTCATTGTACAGATGAGAAGAGGGACGAAGAAAAAATGTAGTAAGATCATTTACCTGATTTCTACAAAATAGGAAAGACTCAGTAAATACTTGTAGCATGACAAAACCCAGGTCTGGTTTCCTATGTGATACTCTTTGCATGGCTCTAAATTAAAAAACAAAAACAAAAAAAACCTTTTTTAATCTACACATGGATTGAAAAACCCATGAATTTGAATTCTTGAAATATAGATCCTAGTTGCTGACACTGAACCAGAGAAACTGTGAAGAACAAAAAAATTCATATTTATTTGTTCAAATGCTGCATATCATATTACATATTTTCATTCCAAAACTATCATACCATAAAAAACCCTCTAGACCGACCAACACATAAACATAAATACAGCATATTAAGCTTATAGCTAACTATTTTTATAATTTTAAAAATTAAGTTTGAGGGCGCCTGGGTGGCTCAGTCGTTAAGCGTCTGCCTTCGGCTCAGGTCATGATCCCGGGGTCCTGGAATCGAGCCCCGCATCGGGCTCGCTGCTCGGCTGGAAGCCTGCTTCTCCCTCCTCTACTCCCCCTGCTTGTGTTCCCTCTCTCGCTGTCTCTCTCTCTGTCAAATAAATAAATAAAATCTTAAAAAGAACAAAAAATTAAGTTTAAAAAACACAGAATAGGGGCGCCTGGGTGGCTCAGTCGTTAAGTGTCTGCCTTTGGCTCAGGTCATGATCCCAGGGTCCTGGGATGGAGTTCCGAATTGGGCTCCATGCTCAGCAGGGAGCCTGCTTCTCCCACTCCCTCTGCCTGCCTGTCTGCCTACTTGTGATCTCTCTGACAAATAAATAAATAAAATCTTTAAAAAAAAAACAAAAACAAAAAAACACAGAATACTCCTAATGAAGAAGCCAAAAAAGGAAACACACAGCTTTAAAGATTAGTCAAAGGGGGAAGGGTGAATCCTAGTTTTGCCTCAGCAATGTCAAAAATGCAGAGTGGGAAGATCCAAACTTTTGAGCTCTAATTACTATCTGTAGGAACCTCAAGTTTCCTGCATCTATTAGTAAGAGCCCCTATTCCTGCTCTCTCCCCAATCTACTTCCCCAAGTGACTACCCAACTACCTGTCTGGAGTTCCCCAAACTCTTCAGGCAACCTTAGTTACCCAAAGATTGCTCTGTGCCTCTCCAAAATAAATGCTTACATTCTCTAGACAAAGCTTTGGGGATCAGAAAAAAAGGTCTCATTTAATTCCTCTTGTCAATGGAAAAAACAGCATCTGTTGATTTAAAGATGGCCTTTTGAAAAGTTCCTATGAGCTGAATCCTTAGAATTCACTGACCCTCTGGGACAAAACACTGAAAAGACAGCCAGGCACTACCAAAAGTTTTCAAAAAAATGGAAGTCAACTATGTCTGAGTACATCCAAACAAGCATTTTCTAGAGATCTCTTTGGACTGAAAAATAAGCATCTTCTTTCTCTGTGTTTTGTTTTTTTTTTTTTTTTTCTTTAAAAGCTCCCTTACCAACTCAATCTTATCAAGTTAAGAGATACAACTTTCATAGCATGGTCTTCCCTTTCACCCTTAAACAACAGATAGACCTTGCCCACTAACTTCCTACTCTAACCAAATATTTTTATTCCTTTGACAGAACCCTTGATTCTGCTTTATATCCTGCCTGAGCTATTTCTGGTTTTTAAAAATTCTTCTTGGATCGTCCAAGTTTAAAGTTGGCCCAAGATTACTTTTAGCATGTGGTTGCATGCATGGACACATGCTGTCAAGTCTCTTAATTTATTGTCCCTCTCAGTCACAGATCTCCCCACTTAATAAACCCAGCAACAACTCTTTGGTTTTCTTTTGGATTCTACTCCTTCCCTTCCACACAAAGTCAGGTTATGATACCTAGACTTTATTAGTTTAAAAGGGCCAAATCTCCAGGGATGGTGGTAAAGGAACTCATCTGGCTATTCAGTGTTGCTCCAGACTTGGTATTAGAGAACTGAGGCGAGTAGGGCCTGCCCTTTTGCCTGTGTGCTCCCTCCCTCCAGCTGCCCTTTCTAAACCTCCCAGCTTGCTACCTGTTGGCAGTGCTGGTGTTGCTGCTCCCGTTGCTGTGTTTCTGTGCTCGGCTCAATCTCCTTGGGGGCTTTGAATGCTGCAGCCGGGGGCTCGGCATGGAGGGGAACGTGGAGGCATAGCCATGTTCACACTCTAAAGAGACAGCAAAAAAAAAAAAAAAAGAGAGAGAGAGAGAGAGACATGATAACAGGAATGTACCCAAATCCATGGATCCACAGATCTAAAGTCCCTGCAGTAAAATGTTGCTGAAAACAGCAGAAGAAAAGGAGGTAATATTTTTCCCCTTTTTGGTTGGAAGGTAAAATTCTCAGTCCTTCCCAGGACATCGATCCTGTAACATTATATACAGACCCAACCCATCACCTGAAAGGGGTACAGATACTTCTTCTAAACCAAGTAATTTCTCCATCCTCTCCAAAATCCTTTTCTCCAAGAACTCTTGACTGAAACACACTGATTTCTGAGACTAGTTGCCATCCACCTCAATTATCTCACCCGCCTCGAAATCCCCCTTTAACTCTCTCCATTCTAGGTCTCTCACTAAGCGCTCCATTTTCACGTATTTCAAACCATTCAATTGCCTCATCTCGGAGGACATTTTCTCCCCCGACACCTTCATTTCCAGAGTTCCTACTCTTCACTCCCCAGTCTCTTTACATCTCTTCGAGTCTCGGTCCCTAAATGGGGTCCCGTCTCCTCCCACCTCAGTTTCTCAGAGGTCCCTTCCCCACAGGTGTGCATCCTCCTCCCCACCGGCTCCTCGGCAGGCATTCCCTTCCTCGGCCGCCAGCCTCGCCTCCTCCACCCCTACCTGCGCCGCCGCCTACCCCCTTGCTTCAGTTCCTTCTTCCCTCTTGCCTCCCAAGTCCTCGGGCTGGCGCCCACTCTCAACACACTCCGTCCCTCTGCTCTGGCCCACGTCCCCTCTGCCCCCAGAACCTCGTCCTCCCCGCACACACAGGCTCGCGCGGCCCCCCCCGCCCCCCCCCCCCCCCCCACCCCCCCCCTTACCATGCACCTCCCCTCACACGCGCTCCTCTCCTCACACGCACCCCCGCCTCCCCGCACACGCGCACCCCTCCTCACGCACGCACCTGTCGCCCGCGCACCGCTCCTCACACACGCACCCTCCCTCCCCTCACACACCCCTCCCCTCACACACGCGCTCCTCACTCACACTCCTCATGCACGCACCTCTTTACACACGCACCCCTCACGCACGCAGCCCTGCCTCCCCTGCTCACGCACGTACCCCGCTCCTCACACCCGCACCCTCCCTCCCCTCACACATCGCACCGCATTCCCCGCGCGGAGGAGTGCGCGGGCTCGGGTGGTGGCGGAGGCGGGGGCGCCCAGCCGTTACCTCGGTCTCGGCGCTCCAAAAACTCGGCCGCCTCAAGCAGGCGCTGCACGTTGATCATCCGCACCCTCTCCATGGGCACCGCTGGTGGCGACCGGGGCCTCTCCGTGCTCCCTTCCCCGGCCGACAGGAGGCGCCGCAGGCGGCTACAGGCCCGCGCCGCCCCGGGACATGTGCGGCGGGCGGGCGGGCCAGCCGCGGCTCGGCGCGCTCTCCGCCGCCCCTGCCGCCCCCGCCGCGCCCGCCGCGCCCGCCGC
>NW_022589731.1:7924669-7969153 GCF_004348235.1 Phoca vitulina | reverse complement strand
CCTCCTGGGAAATGTAGTCCCGCCCCCTCCCACTGCACACCGAGATTGGTAGTACACACACCACGTCAGTGCGCCTGCGCTTTGCCGAATTCCGCAATGGCAGCTGGGAAATGTAGTCCCGTTCGACTTCTGTCTCTAGGGTGTAAAGACTAAGAAGTTATCTGGGCTTTACTTCTGGGAAGGAAGAATCTGAGCCAGTTACTGGGAAGCTCTTTTCTCAGCGATTTCCGGCGGGTGCCCAGGACCTGGAGCATTCATTATCTGAAGTGCCATGTTCTAGTCCTCTATCTACTACCACTTTTTCATGTAACTTCCATGCCTCAGTTCCCCCATCGCAAAATGTGCTGTTCGGCTGGCGCACACACAAGCATTTGAAAAGCCAAGATCACTGTTCAGAAACAGGGGATGATCCCATCCGTACCACAGAAAGTTTCCATGAGGCCCTTCTTCCACCTTGGTTTCCACGTAGAGGTACTTCTGTATTTCGTGCGTTTTAAAAAAAAATTTATTTTGCTCCGGACCCTCGCTAGTGTCTTTAGAGGCTAGAAATCCTCTCTGGTGTTGCCAGTGAAGGACATAATTCAGTGGGTAAGTGATTTGGGGTTGAAGTCACAAAGGGTTCAGTTTAAATCCTGACTCTGCTAGTTACACTACCTGTCTGGACTCTTCAGGCCTCATTTTCCTCATGTATAAAATAGATACAGTTACTCCATTTATCCAAACATTGAGGGCCTGCCATGTGCCAGGCACTGTACTAGACATAATGTGTACAGTAATGAGAAAACAGATATGGACTCTACTCTCAAGGAGTCTATAGTCAGTAGGGCTTATTGTGAAGATTAAACGAAAAAATTCCAGGACTTAGTACATGCCACTCAGTTAATGGAAGCTATGATGATTGTTTCCTCTCTTGTTCTCCTCCATAGAGAGGGAACTGAAAGCAGGGGCTAAAGAGAGCAGGGACCACATTAAAGGATTGCCAATGGCTGCCCTCTCTTCCATTCTCATTCCAAGTCCTCAATCTAACAAGCCCTCAAAGTCTAGACCAGAGTTTCTCAACCTCTGCATTATTGACATTTTGGGCAAATAATTCGGGGGGGGGGGGCAGACTTGTGCTTTGGGGGATGTTCAGCAGCATTCCTGGCCTCTACCCACTAGATGCCAGTAGCACACTACCAACCAAAAAGGTCTCCAAACATTGCCAAATGTCTGCTGGGGCACAAAAATCACTCCCAGTTGAGAACCATTGGTCTACGGAGAGGAAGGGCAAGAGGGTCATAACTGTTGAATGCTCTAGGAGCAAGCTGGGAATTGTATAAACATCCATAACTTTTTCCCACCCTGATTATTTTAACCTGCTGGTGGACATCCAAAATAACAGGAAGCTCTTGGTGAGGGGAGAATTTCCCCTTCCCTGTGGTCATTCCAGTGGCTACTGCAGAAAATATCATCTCAGAATGAAAATCTTACTCTCAAAAATGTCATGAGATTCATGCTGCATTTTAATGCTCTCTCTCTCTTCTTCTTCTTCTTCTTCTTTTTTTTTTTCAAAGTGAACAAGATTTCCAATGAGGTCAAAAGCTGCAAAATTATGCCAGCCCTTTTAAATATTACACTTTTGGCACCACATTTAAGAACCAAATAGATATTCTATCAAATGCAGGGAGACCCAAAATGAGAGGTGTTCCCACGCTGTTCACAGGAGAGTTTATTTCTTTTGTAAAGACTTTGAAATAGGGACTTTACTTTTTCTGTTGTTGGCTAGGTCACTTCAGATCTGGGCTTTCCCATTAGGTATTGGTAACAACCACTCTTGACAAGGGGCATGTTGGGTAAAGGGAAGAATGGAATTATTTAAAAGAAAATAGCTATTCACTAAGATCTGTTAGTTAAGGGCAGAAATTATTAGGTTGAAAGTTAGTTTCTACCACTTGTAGACGCCTTAAGCTTTAGATCCCAAATTGCTAAGGGCTACTGCAGGAATTTGAAAGAGGTAGATTAATGACAAATAAAAGTCTCCCCAATGGGAGATAAACCATGTGACATGCAATAAAAAAAAAAAAATGTACCAACTGAAAATACACAGGGGTTTAAATCCATAGATCATAAGTCCTAGCAGTTATTAAGAGAAAGCAGGATGCTCAGTGCATTGCCTGACCTTTCACAGTTGACCTCCAGATGAATTAACCAGCCCTTCTTTTAGAGTCATGGCCAAGAGGGAGAGGAGGAAATGGAAAGTAGGGCGAGAGTCACCAAAAAGGCCACCTGCATATGTTGAAGAATAGCAGACTTGATGGTGATGGAGGGCAGTGGGCAGTGTTAAGGGCAGATTTATGTACAGGAATAGTCAGTCTTTTCTAATAGCAACTGAAGGTGCCATTTCCTTTTCCCTGCTCTGGCTGACTCCCAGAGTTCTTGCTTTGACATTGGTCACAAAGGCCTCCCGCAGCACAAAGCTTGGGGCTCTAGCCTCAGGAAAGGAATGCTCTTCTCAAACCATCCCTCAGCACCAGTCCCAGCCTGGAGGAACCTAGAAGCAGCTGTGGCCTTTCTTTTGCTCAAATGAATCCAGTTTGCCCTACAAATGCAGATGGGAAAACTGAGGAAAAGCAAGGCTTCCAAAGTCTTCCGACCAAAGAACCTGGAATCTTACCCGCAGTCTCCGGTTCTGTCCTCTCCCTAAAGATCTCTCTCAGGGGAGCCTCATTTGAAGATGGAAAAAGTCCTCCTGAATCCCCCAGGCCTCTAACAAACACAGCCCAGATGGGGACGAGCTGCCCTCTGGAGCAAGCAGGCAAAGCTCTCCGTTCTTAGGGGTTTACTCGATGCAAATTTCCAAACGACTTATTGCAGATTCATGAACTATGGAGGAGACTGGTCTGTATTACATCTTTTCTGCAGACAGGAGAGATGGAAAGAGGGGAAGGGACCATGAGGTTAAGTTACAAGGCCAAAGTCACTGTATTGGTAATACCTGGTGCTTAAGAGAACTTCCCTGAAAGTGCAAAATGCTTGCTGTACAGGGCACTGTTTTCTGCCATTATCTTTAAGGATGGGGGTTGTCAAGTAATGAAGGCTGAAGATGGAGGAAGGGTGAGTCCTGAGCTCCTAAATGAGAACCTTCACGGTTATACGTCTTTCCATCCTCCACCCCAAAATGACAATGGCAGCCTCCTTCCCACCTCTGCCCTCAGGGCCCCCAAAACGTGAAGAGCAGCAGAAAACCTTTCCTTCTGCCCAGTGAGTCAGCCGTGCCTAACTTCATGCGTAAGCTCTCCTCAAGTCAGCGGCAGCTCAGAGCTGCGGGTCTGCGTGCAGCCGAGATAAATTTGGGTCTAGAAAGGATGACGTAATGCTAAACCCGAGAGGTGGCTGCCGCCTCCCAAGGCTCCAGTCGCCAGGGCTGCGGGCTGACATCCCCAACACACGGAAAAGCACCGAGCACCCAGGTGCCTGAGCTGGGGAGACAGGGAGAGTAAGGACGTGGGGGCGGGGGGAAACGGCAGGGGGAGGCAGTGTTCATCTGAGATCGCTGAATCTGAAGTTTGTTGTTTTTTAACTTCAGTTTTCTGGTGAGATCAGGCCACTGGCAGAGGCTCAAACAGCTGCACTTGACTTCCATCCTGGCCTATCTCTTCCCCCTTAGAAAAGGGCTTCTTACAATTTTATTAAATGGCTCTTATTACAGCAGCCTATTCCGGTGATTATAATGGATGTGTTAATTTCTCGAATGTCCTTTCGCTTCTTTTTTGCATTAACTTGGATCCAAGAAGAAATCTGCATTGCAGGACTCAGTTAATATGCACATCTAAGACATTTGCTGCCCCTGGAGCATCCATCCCACTTGGGGGTACAAATGATAAGGTATTCTGGATTTTGGAAAAGGACTTTGCTAGGGACATGCCAAGTTAATGCCCTCCGCCCCCCACCAAATAACATTTCATGGTTAATTTCATATAAGTTTATATCATTAAGCATATTCCTCAATCTAGTCTCCCATTTTCCATTCTTCAGATGAGAAAACTGAGGGCCAGAGAGGTATGGTAACTGACCAAAAGGCCACAGAGCAGCTATCTATCAAACCCCCCAAGCAAGGATTAGGATTCAGGCCCACAGACTCTCATCCTGTGCTCTCTACCCATCTCCATAATTCTTCTTCTGGTTGATTGGTGTTCTTATAAATAAACAAACAAACAAATAAATAAATTAGAAAAAGTTTTCTGATTTTTTAAATTTGTGGAGTCCCAAATCTTTAAATATCAGGTTACGTTCCAAAGGGATCCAAAGCCTGCTTTTGTTCTCTGTTTAAGGTTCATTCTTCTCTAAGGAAAGGGTGGCCCTGGAATCAACTCCCTTGCTGGTGATGACAAGCCATGGGCCTAACCTCATTACACCAGTTTAATTAAAAGACTACCACAGGTAAATAACCTTTATTGTATGGAAATGGTTTCCTTCATCAGGAATGCCTCCTGAATACTTTTTTCAAATGACATTTCATCATTTGTTGCTCTAGTCCCTTATTATTCTCCTTTAATTTGTGGTTATAATCATTTATACTGGTAGATTTCTTGACTTTCAGGCATCCCTGGCATATAGCCCACTCAGCCATGGTATGTTATTCTTTTGAAACATCGCTCATTTCATGAATTAATATTTTCCTCAGAATGTTTGCATCTATATTCAAAAGCAAGAATATACTATATATATCTTTTGTTGCATGTATCAGGTTTTGGATGCAATGATCTGTTCTTTCAAAGGTAGATGCAACTTGATTTTAAAATCTTAAAAAAAAAAAGAAATTGCCAGAGGCCTTCCCTGCTGCTAAGAGGATGCCCCACATTCTTGCCACAGCCCTGGGTAACCCTCCCTCCCCTGCCAGGAGCCTGGCTAGAGCTGCCCTGCCCCCACCCACTGGCATCAACACTCCCTTCCAGACAGCAGAAACTTGTGGAGGTCACTCTTAGGCTCAGCCAGGCCCTGGAGACTATTAAGCCACACACCCAGCCTGCTGCCTTGGGGCTGAGTTCTCTGCCTCAGGTGCACCATCTAGAATGAAGACACCAGGCCCTTCCTTGGCTCCTCAAGGACAAGACTGATCTCTCCATCTCTTCCAGCCCCAGCATTCTGATTCTAGGATTCTGAGATTCCCCAGAGAGCTTAGAACAATATGCCTCCATTTGTATACTAGGTTCCACATAATGAGAGCCGACTGTACACGGTGCTCATCATACAGTCAATTCATGGACTCCTCAGCACACCTCTGAGATTCCCTGGTTCACAGATGACGCCTAGAAAGGTTAAGAGATTTGCCCAGTGTCACATAGGTAATGACCAGATTCAAACTTAGATTTTCTAATTCTGGGACCCCACAGCATACATCAAGGTATGTTTAATCAGATCAGCCAAACAAAACTGGTTAGGGCAATGGTCTCAACCAGGAGTAAGGCGATCCCCTTTGGAAATAAGTAGGAGTGTCTTTCTTGAGTGTCACAATGACTGGGGGGTTCTGCTGTCATTTAGTGAGTAGGAACCAAGGATGTTACATCCTGCAGTATTCTGGACTAATCTGCACAAGAAGAACTGTCTCACCAGTAGCTCCCTTGTTGAGAAATACTAGGTCAGAAGGTTAAAGGGAGAGAACTCATCATTCATTCAACGGATATTCCTTAAGCATCTTGAGCACTAAGCTAGATGCTGAAGATAGAAAAAGGAATGAAACTACTTAATGAACCCAGGGCTCAAGGTGCTTGTATCCTAGCCTGACACACTGAGGACAAGCCAGCAAAATCAGAGTAAATTGTGATAGGTAGGATAAAGGATAAATAATAAATGCGGGGTGGCTTCGGGTGGATAGGAGGACCAGGGCAATCACAAGGGCTGTCTAGGCTGGCCTCTCAAACTTTAATGAGCACACAAATCCACCTGGAAATTGTGATACAATACAGATTCAGATTCAACAGGTCTGGGGCGGGGCCTGAGAGTCCCCTTTCTGACAAGCTCCCAGCAGATGCCAAGGCTGCCCATCTTAGGACCACACTCACTCTCAACAGTAAGGGTGAGATAGGAAAGAAACTATCGAAAGGTTTGAAACAAGTACGTGACATGAACCCAGTTATATTTAAGATCACTCTCGTTTCCTCGATCTCCACTGAGGAGAGGAAGAGGTTGGACCTACGCCGCTTGACCGGAACCAGCTGGCCCACACCGTCACGGTGGCAGCCAGGGTCTATAGCTCATCTCTGCAGCTCACACGTGCTTCTCCCCTCCGGCTTCTCTGGCAGAAGCCCTTGGCTCAAAGCAGGGCCAGACCAGCTGCCTTACAATCTCGAACGCCTTCAGGAAACCCAGCACAACCTGGTAGGGTGTGGATTCATACCCCTGACATCCTAGTGTGCAGAGCCACAGGGGCTCTACTGGTTGGGTGAGTTCCCCAGGGGCTGCTGGGCAAGGTAGGACTGCACATGGAAGGAGCAGCACCCTAGACCAGTGTCCTTCAGAAAAAGGGCCCTCATCTGACTTTAGTGTCAATATCCAAAGAGCCCTGGAAGCTTTGGGCTGCCTTCTCTCCGCCCTAGGATGAATGGGAAATAAAGGAAGTCACTCCGGGGAGGCATCCCCCAGGGGACCCTCAGCTTGGACTTCAAACATTCCAGATTCCATCCCTTTCCTCTTGCCCCTTGAGGCCTAACTTCTCATAAGAAGAAAGAAGAACCTAGGTTTGAGTTTCAGCTCCACTCTATGTTAGCATGTGGCTTTGGGGAACTTAGCCTTGCTAAGGCTAAGGCTTTCCTCATTTACAAATGAGGATAATTCTAGCACCCTCCTATTGTATGGTTGTGAGAATTTAATACAGAGCACTTAGCATTGTGCTAGTACATAGTAACTGCTCAGTAAAGGGGGCCATTATCGCTATGCCTTTGGAAAACAAAGACAACATTGCACTTGTCAGCAGTCCCCTTGGGGACAGCTTATCAGACTCCTAGGAGACAGGCAAGAACTATTTATTGGTCTCTATTTGTCTATCATTTGTACTGGAATATGAGCTCGAACTGGAGACCATACCGCCTGCACTTTGAAAGCACCAAGCACAGGGCTTGGCTCCTGGCAGGTTTTAGACATTATCTGTTGAATTGAGCTAAATTTTACAGCTGGTGAAAAGAATTAAAGAAAGTTGTATGCAAGGCACTCAGAGTCTTAGGAGTCAAGAAAGATGGTATGGGAGGTCAGGTGTGGTAGAGGAAGACGGAGATTAACACAGGGATGTCATAAGGCAGTTCTGGGCCCCTGCAGAAAGAAAAACAGAGGCCGCCCCAGCTCCCACCGGCCACCTATGGCCACAAACACAGCAGCCCTGGGCATGCCCTCCATTTTAATACAACAGTATTAAAATTGTCCCAAATCATCTTTATTCAAGTATTCTTGCTAATGGCCATAAAGACACAAGAGTAAAGTATCTCAAATAGTAGGTAATCCAAATCCCTTTTTATTGGCTTTAGTTTGAATGTCCCAATCTCCCCCAGGACACTATGTTTATCTTTCTAATTTTGCTGTGTTTAAATTTCCTTAGCAGATGCTGGAGTTGGATATAAGAGGTATGTGGCCAAGGGCATGTTATATGGGAGAGTGGGCTTGGTAGGAACGCTGGTATGGACAATCCTCCAAGTACAGAATGCCCCAATCTATAAAGAGCTGAGAGTGGAATGTGTTTATTTACAAGGCTGCTTATAGGGTACTTAGTTTCCTAAGCTCAGGCAGAAAAAAAAAAAATTCAGATCTGTAAAAATTACAAACACAAAACACAAAAGATTTTAAACACAGGGGTGGGGGTAGGGGGTGCAGGGAGGGGAGGGACTATTCCTTTTAGGAAGCTTAAGATAAATTTTTGTCCCGTCTGTAATGATGGCTAGAACCAAAGACACCAAGTCCAAGTCAGATGCAATTCTACATTGTTGGGGTTCACTTTAAGACAAGTGAATTTCTAAAACCTGGCACTAGAATAGAGTAAACCCTCCATGCGTGAAGGCAGGGACTGTGGCTCCAGGACTAGCAAAGTGCCTGACATAAAGCAGCAGTATGTGCTCCTTACATATCGGTTGAATGAATGAATGAATGAATGAAGACATTCACAGAACAAATTTAGGGAGAATTCCTGACAAGCAACATAGTTCCACAGATTATAAAAGGATATGCCATGAGGGCCTTTTTTTTTTTTTTTTTTTTTAAGATTTTATTTATTTGCGAGACAGAGAATGAGAGACAGAGAGCATGAGAGGGAGGAGGGTCAGAGGGAGAAGCAGACTCCCTGCTGAGCAGGGAGCCCAATGTGGGACTCGATCCTGGGACTCCAGGATCATGACCTGAGCCGAAGGCAGTCGCTTAACCAACTGAGCCACCCAGGCGCCCTGCCATGAGGGCCTTTTAAAGAGAGAGTCTCCAATCTAAATTTTTTTAAAAAGGGATCCTATTTACATATATTTCCTGGAGATTTATTGCTCAAAGCAAGGGTCACCTGAACTTTCAAAATGTTTCACAAGCAAGGGGCCTAACACAACTCAGCCAAGATGAGGAAGTAAAGAAGTCTCAAGCTCTGGAGGATGGCGGCAAATTCCCATTATTTTTGGCCGGGGAGATCAAGTCAGCTGTTGACAGCTTTAACACCTCCAGCCAGGCCACTCAGGGACAATGATATCAGAGACAATTACTTCCCCTTAGTAGCAGAAGAGCCAGAGAGCAGGTGTCTGTCCCTGTGGAATTGAAGCCTCTCTCCAGTGCGAGCCCAGAGCTCCCCCCACCACTCCCAAAGGAGGCCCCTCTGGGAAGACTTGTATTTCTCCTCCTCAGATAAGGCTTGGGTAGCCATCCTGTCACTGTCACTGCCTTTGGGCTGCTCCTACTTCCCCCAGCCCCAATGTAAAAGAAAATATTTTTTTTCTAAATGGCAAATTCAAATTAGCTTCATTTTGAAAGACCATTGAGAATGTTGCAATGACCTTTGCAATAACTGGACACACCCTAGGATCAGTAAACCAGGTTTGAGAACTGCTGACTTTATAAGCACCTGACCTGTAAAACAAAAGCCCAATTTGGGGCTCTGCTTGTAATCCAGTCTCACACCAGGCGAGAGGCCCAGAAGAGTCTGGTCCTGCCTCTGCTGCATCATCTTGGGCAAGCCACTGCCCTCTCTGGGCCTCAGCCTCCCCATCTACACAGTGAGGGTGATGGATACTCTGTGACCTCTGGGGCTCCTTCTAGCCCTGACACTCTGTCTTGCCACCTGCCTCCTTTAAAAACAAAACCTAAAATGGAGTGGAAGGAAGAATGGGAAAGTCAAGAGAATGGTTCAGAAGGCGAGACAGCGTGACATGCCCCCCCCCCCCCCCGCTGATTTCTGCCTGCTGAAAATTGCTTTCTTCATTCTGCAAGAAGATTCCCATTTCTTGCTGGGTTGTTGCTTTTTTGCTCCTTTTTCTCCTCCCTCTCTCTCTCTCTCTTTTAACTCAAAAGCCACAAAACCACAACTCACCTTCCCCAAACGGGTCATTTGGAAGCCAGAGCTGTCGGGGGTTAGGTGTGTCAGGCCTGGCATCCTGGTGGTATCTAAGTGAAGACCAGGCCAGGGCAGCCATGAGCTTCTCCTCCAGAAACCCAGTTTAAATCAATATTTATCCAACTGTATTTATAGAAAGTGGTGGTGGTAGGGAGGAGGGGATGGGGTAAGGAGGCAGGGGGGATCTAAAACAGAACAAGCCACAATGACTGATGCAAATCTTTGTGGCCAATTCGTTTCTGCAGGGCTGGGCATTTTTTTTAAGGCAAAAGACCCGGCTTTTGATGAACCTGCTGTTGGCCCCAGTACCATAGCAACAGCCCAAGCCCTCTGATATGCCCAGAGGACAGACTTGGGAAAGGCAGCAGGAGGGGGTGGTGTTTCCTAGGAGCCTAAACTTGAGTTAGGGCCAGGAGAGTTGAACAAGTCTGAAAAAAAACCTCTCTGGTCGGCTCCTCTGTCCTCGGCCTCACTTCTCAGCCTTTTCTAAGCAGGGTGTGTACAGGAAGACCTTGAACAATCAACAGAGTGTTTCAAATACCAGCTCTGCTATGGGTTGCTGGGTGACCTTGAGCAAGTCATTTTACCTCTCTGGACTTCATTCCTTGGCTGGAAAATGTGTACATGCATATATGGTTAAGACTGCAGGCTCATTCTGGAATCAGAGGCCTAGGTTCGAAACTCAGCTCACTAAACCATATGACCTTTGGGCAAGTTACTCAACATCCCTGCACCTTGGTTACCCCCTCCATAAAATGGGGTAATAAAATTGCACACATCATGGGGTTGTTGTGAAGACTGGAGGAGATAATGCACATTTAGCCCCATACGTGGTATAGAGTCTGTGCTCAAAGATGGTAGCCAGTACTGATACTGCGTAATGCAGTTAGTTGCTGATGCACCATGCAACCCTCCTCATTTCCCTCAGTTTTCCCTCCAAGCTCTTGACCAGCCATCCTCAGATAAAAATCCCCATTTCGGGGTATGTCAATGGGAGAGTGTTTCCATCAGCAGGGGAGGGTCAATGAGCAGCTATTGTTTTCCCTTGGAACTGATGGGACCTCCTTTTTCCCCCCAAACCAGGAATGGCTCAATTCAACTTCTCCAATATTCTAAGGGTCCCTTGGGTCGCCTCTGCAGGGTGCCCGGTCCCTGGGAGCTCTGGGGTTCTGAAAGCCACAACAATATCCTCAAAGTCTACTTCTGGCATTTACCAGTGGGCAGAAATCATATTTAAAACTGGAAAAAAAAACTGAATCTGAGAAACAATTTAGGATGCAGCGAAAATAAAGACCTGATTTAAGAATGTTCTTTACACACAGCCCCCAAAACCAAATATCCCACTCCACCCCCACCGCAAATCAGCCCACAGAGTTTTCAGGGAAAAGCAAGTGCACATAGTAGATGCTCAGTACATATTTGCAGAATGAATGAATGAATCGTGAGATGGCTGCTATGTAGAAATGTGACCTGCTTGAACATTAGTTGCCATCAAAGCCCTCAATTTTAGCAAGGCTGCCCTAGTCCCCTGCTCTAGTCCTCTAGTCTCCTGCTAGTAACTGATTCATTTTCCGGGTCACAGCAGATGACAGTGGGCACTTTCAACTCTCCAGGCCTAACCTACCATCTCTGTGCTGCCCCTGGTCTTTACAGGCCAAGGGCAGTCTGTGTTGATTATGGGAGACCCTCTTTCCTTGGAAGAGATCAGTATTTCCAACTCTTCTCCAAGTCCCCAGAAAGTCTTTACTGTGTCTCCTGGCCTTCAAACCTGATCACTGTGCCATAGCCAGTAAATGATAAATCCAACCAATCAAAGAATGTATATTCAGTGTCTCTGTATGCCCAATGCTGTGCTATATGCAATGGTGGCCTATACTGAAATGCTATAGGTGATCTTTTCCCTTAGGATGCTAATCACCTCCCCGGGAGGATAAAGCTAATACACAGGAAGCAAGTAGAAGATTGCATGGTTACTGATTATCAAAGCTCAGAGAAGAGGCTATTTATTGAGCACCTACTATATTCCAGGGACTTTAAATGTTTAAATGGAGTACCTCATTTAGTTGTTCAGCAATGATGTGAGACTGGTTCTACTGTTATCCTCAATTTACAGAAAAGAAATGGAACCTCAGAGAGGTTAGGTAACTTGTACCCAAAGTCACAAAGCCAGTAAGCGGCAAAGGAGGAATCTGGGCCCTGCTTTGGGTAACTGTAAAGCTTTGTCTCTCAACTACCAGGAATTAAGAAATAGCCAGATGAGGCTTCCTAGAGGAGGTGGGAGCTGACCTAGGTCTTGAAGGGTGAGTAAGATACAGATAACCTCAGAGGAATAAGAGAACGAAGCCATTCTAGACAAGAGGGAAGAGTCTGAGTCAAGCACGGAGTCATGACTGCGAAGCGTGCTTGCTGGTGGACCTGCTGGACAGGAGCAGAGAAGATTAAGAGAGGAAGGCGGGGTGGGGCCAAATGACACCACAAAGCAGCAGCTTCCTCCATCAGGAGGAAGAGGCTGCTCCTTGGCCTGTCCATGCCCCTAAGAAAGCACCTCACCCTCAACCCCACATAATCCACTCCAGAGAGCAATCCATGCCGTCTACTCCCATGTAATCAGTCTTCTCTTCTTAGAAGCATTGCCCCCAAAGCGACCTTCTGCAGACACTGAGAAACCCATTTCTATCCTCTGGACATTACCTGTTAGAGTAGCTTCTACTTGCCCCGCTGAGCAGCTTTTCTGTGAGTCTGGTTCTTTTTCCCTTTCAGTTTTAACCTTTTCCAAAACAGTAAGTAAATATTTGTCTATCAGTCGGTCCTAAGTTGCCACCCCTTCACTGGACCCCAAATGGATATAGATGATGCCAGAGGTGATTTACATATAACTTCTGATTTTGTGATAACCGATCCTAGTCTCCATGATTAATATTTCTGGAGACCTTTAATTTGAGATCCTTAAGGATTCACATCAGTTAGAACGTCAGGAAAATGTACCCGCATATCCTTGGGAATCCTTGTCTTGCAATACTGGGTGACTTAATTTGAACACCCTCTCCCTGAGGAGACTCACCATATCTACTGGGAATAATTCAACACTGGGGCCACAGCTTGGTGAGCACTCCTACTACGGAAACCTCAAAGAGGCAACGAAAAGCAGTTCTGGCAACAATGGAAAATAAGGCGAGCTCCTGCCAAGTAAGTACTTTGCAAACAACAGTAAAAACGAAACGTGTGAACTCGTGACCAAGGTCTACTGGTGCATTTCGGGAAGGTCTCACAGAACCCGAAATGGAGATCAAGGCTGACACCCATCTCAGGGGTGAAGAGCGTCCCTTTAAGAAGGAATTGTACCAGCTGGCCACACTACAGCTCCCAGAGATTTCCTGGCTTGCCTCCTGGCCCCACCCACCAGTCTCTGGCCTCAGCAACGCGTGACGTCAGAGAAAGCTGAAGCTGGCGATAGGCTGAACAACGCAGCTAGGTCAAGTCCAGTCAGAGGAAAGAAGTTTGTCTCCATGTGGAAACCATGTGTCTCTAGCTGGGAGGGGGAGGAGGAGGAGGCGGAGAAACTGAGATCAAGTGATTACAGGGGAACTGGCTGAAATGAACGCGGGGAGGTTGTGCACCTGAGCCGGCCAGCAATGCCCTTTGCAGTAGTGACCTAAAAAGAAAAAAAAAAAAAAAAACTTGCCCAACAAACAAAGCTTGAGCCCCCTCCCATCATAATAATAATTAAACAACTAGGATCCCTGCTTCGTTCCAAAAACCAGGGACCTGAGAAATGCTGGAGTCCTATCGGAACGCCCAGATCCCCCTCCCTCCCCCAACAACTGAATGATGTAAGCGTTTCGGAAAGCGGGGCTCTGAAGCAAAACAAGCCCCGCGCGCGCGGAGCGACCCGCAGTGCCCGAGCCCGGCGCACGCACGACCCGCCCCCCAACTCGCGTTATTGCTGTGCACACGCGGACCGCCGTGACGCGCGGGCATTGTGTGCAGCGAGCAGAAAACAACGGCGAGCGCCGCCAGCGCGAAGAAGCGCCCCCAGTAAAATGAGGCAGATGTAGGGCCCGCCGTTTTCCGTACCAGGAAACCCAGACCCGGCGGGAGGGGGGGGGGGTACCGAAAGTGGGGAGGATAAAGCAGCCCCTGTGGGCCGCTTCTGTTTGCAAGGGGCATAATAGAGGGCCCGGCGATGGTCGCCCGTAGTTTGCTGGAGGTCACCCTCGCCAGCGAGAGCTATTGGGGAGGGGGCGAGGGCCTGGAGCTGGGTCCCTGCAGCCAAGCCGGGCAAGGCGCAGCGGCCCACGCTCTCGGGGAAATCTGGGGGCCGTTGGCATCACGTCATGCAGAGCCAAACAGCGGCGGCAAATAGAGGCAAGAGAGCTAAAAATACTCCCGCGGGGAGCCGGCCGGAGCGGGGGGGCAGTAGGGCCGAGGGGCTGATTACGCACACGAAGTTGACTTTGACTGGGGCGCTGAGGTTCCCGAACCCCTCTCGGGGGCTGCGGGGCTTGCAGTGCGGTCACTCGGGAGAGGGACCGGGAGGAAGCCCCCTGGCTTCCTCCGCCACAGGAGCCCCGCTCCGCTGCCGCTGGCCCGCCCCGTGCGGGGTAGCCCGGCCCGGCGCGCCCGGCCCTCTGCTTACGTGACTGGTGGCCACGCCGGAGCCCCGGCACGGGGTAAACTAGGAGGTGGCGGCGGCCAGGGCGGCCGGGGACGCCGCGGGGGAGGCGGCGGGGGCGGGGGCGGAGGTCTCTGATTGTCTGCGGGTGCGAAGCGGGGGGCGGGACGCGGTGGAAGCTCCAGCCACCTCCTTAGTACACCATGCTTGGGGGGGTGGGGGACCAGGTTTGCCACACACTGCCAAGGTGCCCTCTTTGGGTGCACCCCCCGCCAGAGTCGTCACCACGGGACAGACTCCGGAGAACCCCGGACAGGGGTGAGGGGTAGCTAAAGAAATCGCGCCCCTCCCCCCTCCAACAAAAGCAAACACACCAAACAAAACCACGTCTTCACCCAGCTCCCCACCAGCTCTGGCTTTTCAGAAACTACCCTCCTGACGAATGCACCACCCCCCCCCCCCATGAATAATCGCAAACTGAGCAGGCTACACAGCCAGCGATGCGCCTTTCTCGCAATCCTGGCACTCCGAGAAAACAGGAGAGAAGAGAAAGAAAAGAACATACACAACCGTCCTCCCAACACAAATCCTTGTTTTTGCCTTCAGCCACTGCACAACTGGCGCTGGCAACACACGGTTACTTTCACCCTGGAGGCCTGGGGTGTTGGTCAGCTAAGGTGTTTTTGTGTTTGAGGACTGTTGTTGTTGTGTTTTAGGGGGAGGAGGTTGCAAGATCTGACACGTTGCAATCGGACCATTCCCACCCCCCCCCCCCCCCCCCCTGGATCTTCCTACTTGTTCGGACCGATTAAACAGTCTGGTTTTCTCCAGTCCATCGGTTTATCTGCCTCGACCCCTTCCCCCTTCTCGCAGCTCTTATTTGTGAGGACCGTGCTGGAGACGCCGCACACGCGTGCCCCCGTTAGGACGCTGAGTCGACTGCCTGGGAGGACTGGGGGACCCAGCAGGCAGGGGCAAAAATGAAACAAACAAATACAAAAAGGAGGCCAGGCCGGGGTGGGGCTCCCAGCACCCCCCACCACCACCACCACCAAACATTGCTCTCCACCTGAATCCGCGAGAGGTGGGGGGGGGGGGGGCAGGAGGACGGCAGAAATCGACAAGGCAGGCGTTTGCCAGGCGCGCTCGCTCGTAAGTCGTCTCCCGGAAAATAAAGAAACCGCACACAACAGCCCACACCTTCTTCCCCAACTATTGTTTCCTGCGAGATCCCAAAGTTTCCTTTTAGCTGTGTCCCCCTCGCCAAGTTTCCCGGGCGCAGGACGGCGGGTCCGGGGCGAGCTGCTGGCGCTGCCTGGCCCAGCCGGCCTGTTTGGGGGAGGGGGGGTGGCGGCACCCCAGGGCAACAGAGGTGCTGGGGGACTGTATCCGTGGACGCGATGGCCTGAGCCCCGCTGCGAGAGGGGAGGAAAAAGCACAGTAGACAGGAGGGAGAAGCCGAGCCGAGCCAGCCAGACCAAGCCCCTGCCGCGGAGGGCTGTTTGGTTGTTGTTGTTGTTGTTATTGTTGTCGTGTGTGTCTCTTGTGTGTTTTTTTTCTCGAACCGCTGAGCTCTGCCTACGATTTCCAACTTTCGGCTTCTAATCCCCACCCCACCCAGGAACGAGCGACAGAAAAACAACACTTGTCTGCCCGAGAAGGCTGGGGGGGGGGGGGGGGGGGGGGGGGGGAGGTGGGAGAAGGAAGAAAGGCGACCTCGAAGAGATGAGCTCTGGGCTCAGTTGTCAGCAAACAACACTCCCCCGCTTGTCCACCCGGCGGTCCTCCCAGCCTCCGGGAGACTGACGGACGGACGTACCGACAGCCCCCCCCCCCCCCCCCCCGCTCGTCTTTGTTACATCTTTAGCAGCTTTGTGCGTGCGTGTCCTTTCTCCGGTGTCATCGGCTTTACTGCCGAGGGCTGGATGTGTGTTGGGGGGAGGGGGGCGCGGGCCGAGCAGGCGACAGGGGTCGTCCAAGTGGTTGAGGAAGAAAGAGCCGGGCGCCGAGGAGCAGCCGGGGCCCCTAAACTTACTTTTGTTTTCTTTCTCGATCTGCTCCAGGTAGCTGGCGGCCTCGAGCAGAATCTGCACGTTCTGCAGAAAAGTGTTGATGTGCTTCTCCATCGAGTTCTCGCTGGTGTTGAAAATGTCCGAGAAGGGGCACCTGAGCTTGGCCCCCGCGGGCTCCTCGGGCTGGGCCGGGGGCTGGGGCGCGGCCACCGCCGGGGGCGCGGCGGGGGCCAGCCCCGCGCCCTCACAGCGCGCCTCCTTGCGCGGCCGCCCGCGTTTGCCCATGGAGGAACCGGGGTCCGCTGAGCTCGTCCTCTTTTGGGGCTGCGCTGCCCGGCCGAGCTCCGGTCCCCAGAGGAGACCCGGCTGGCTGGAGCGGAGGAGGCGCCGAGGCGAGGAGGCGACCTGACTTCCCGAGCCTCGCTGCGTGCAGTTGTGTGAGTGTGTGTGAGTGTGTGTCGGTCTCGCAGTGGGTCTGTGTGTATGGGAGATTGAATGAACCTACAGGACAGACGGAGGCGCTCTGGCGCCTGGGTCCTAGTGCGAGCCTGTCGCCATCGGACCGGTCAAAATAAAAGGTGGAGACAAGCGAGGCAGGGACCGCCCTCTGCCCGTCCCCGCACCCTTCCCCGCCTCTCCCCAAATCTTACCTCAGAGTAGAGCACTGTATTTCAACACTAAGGGAAAAAATACTCGATGCCTCTGAGTGGACCTGCATAGAAACAAACTAGTAAGCTATTTTTTTCTTCACATAAAATTAAGACCTCGTGAACGGTCCAGCACAATGCCTCGCACATAGTGAGTGGGTCCCCATTAAATGGTAGCTGCTATGACTTTTTTTTTTTAATAAAAACCCAATCCGAAAAACCCCATCGCATGTAACCTGAAGTTTCCTCCTCCCAATTCACACACCCCTACACATAGACAGGCACAGGCATGTGCCTTCACGGGGTCGAATGAAATCCCCAGGCCACCAAATCCCAGTTACAGATTTACTCACTCCTTCTTTCTCCCTTCAAATGCAAAGTTATTTTCCAGGAAGGGGGAGGAGATGTAAGCATCTCTCTCCACACTCCTCTTCCCAGCCTTGGTCCAGCTGTGCAAAGCTCACACTAGGGTGCCCCCACACCTGGCACCCTTTTATTTGACAGAGCAGCAGAAATGGCAGGCCGGGACCCCCACCCCCACCCCCACCCCCACCCCAGCTGAATTCCACCTTTTGGTTCTGAAGACTCCTACCCCAGTTGACACCGTTGTTTTTACTGCGCTGCTATCACCCAGTCAGGATCTGCGGGAAACGGGGATGCTTTCCAGGCTTGGGAGGTATGGTGGGGGTCAGAGGGCTAGCTGAAGGCCATTAGGGAGTGTCACAGAGAAGGGTTCAAATCCAGTTCTGAAGCACACAGGCTGTGTGAGTTTGGGCAAGTTCCCTAACCACTCTTGGCCTGTTTCCCCATCCATGAAACTCTGATAAGGTTCTTGTGCTGATTAAATCATATCTGCACTTAGCACACTACCTGGCCCATGGTAAGATCTTTTTCTTTCAATTCAGACCCAGATAAGAGCCCGGGTCCCCTACTTGCTTCTAAGTTGTTGGGGGGCGGGGATGGCAAGCTGAAGCAAATAAGACTCTTCTGCGTTTTGTTGGAAAACATCTCTGCAACAAACCCATCTAAATATTGTCACCTTGCAAGGCCAACTGGAATTTTCCTCCAGGGGAACCATTTACACAGAAGCACATTAAATACCGCCCCCTGCCGTTGAGCAACCCCACCACCCTGCTCAGAAGCAGCTTTATACACATTTGTCTGAAAGACCCTTATTGGAAATGGAAACTTTTTTAAAAAGGAGAGAAAGTACATTTCTTTGTAAAACATTCATTATGTAAAACTTAGAATACACATACCCTCACAGAACCTTCAAGAAAGTCTTGTGTACTTTCAGAATGTAATAACCTGCTGCTGATATGACAGGAGCAATCAGTAACCGGCATTTTAAAGCCAATGTATTCACATTTTGGACCATAATATAATCATACTACACATACTGTCTGTCCATTTTCTGTCCTGTGACAAATTTTGCATGGTTGATCTCTGCATCCTTTAGCTAGGATAGAGTAGAAGCTCCTAAGAGCTGTGAAATAAAAGTTTACCTTCCATTATCAGAACAACCACTGACTTTTTTTCCTGTTGGGACCACAACCTGAGTGACTCATGTTTAAAAGTGTTTATAAGTATAAGGACTTTAGGAATGTATAGTTTCAAACAAGTTTTATCTAATGCTATCTTGCAAAAACTAGCACTTGTGTAAAATAGCCCCGATCTCCCTTGCCCCAAGTGAAAGATGATAGTGAGACCATGAACCAGCTACGCCCGAAGAAAACCTGAGTTTTCACCCCGGTGGGCACACCAAATGTGTACATACGCAGTACAGTGTCCTACACGCATGTCTACACACACTCACCGAGATAGGCACACCCCACACATGAGTGCCGGGGCGGGGGTTAGGGTGTCTTGTAATTATTTATTTATCCCCGTTTCATCTCTCATAGGTCTGTGAGCTTCAGAAAGCCCAGTGGGAATCTTCAAGCTGGGCCACGGATCTGACCAAAGCCAAAATAAACAATGGCTTGAAGAAAATCTACAAAAAAGTGCTGATTTGCACTATTCCCACAGTCAGCCCCAGCCCCCACCGTCATTCCCATGGAAAACACCACTGCTGGTGCCAAATCAATTTCCCCCCCTTCATAGGGGCATTGTTTTTTGTTATTATGTGAGTTCTTAGCATCAGACAATAGTACCACAAGAGACTCAGTGGAGGCAGAAGAAATGCCTTTTTGTTTCACTAAGTCTGTGCCATTGTGCCCCAGACTCCAGCGCCCAGAGAGTACAGTCGCATATAATCATTTCGGTAACATGTATGTGGAGCGAGGAAGGCGCCAAGCTAAAGGTCCAAGCCCCGTTCCTTATTTTTCCTTTCCAGAGCCCATCAAGTGTTAAATCATGTCGGCATCTTATTGCTCTCTCCCCCTTCCCACACCATCCCTCAATTATCAGTTCCTCTAATAAAGTTGGCCTTCACAGAAAGTGGCGTTTCAGGGGTTATATCACAGGACAGGCATCCAGGATGCTGGGTTACAAGCTCAGCTCCATTCCCCGTTAGCTTTGCTTCCCAGGAGGAGGTATTCAAGCCTTTTGCACCTTACTTTCTCCGGGGCTTTGACTCCATAAATAAACAGGCCTCTTTGGAAACTTGCTGGCAGTTTTTGCAGAGAACAGGTAGGAGATGAGAAGGCAGCTGGCCTGCGAAAAATATGTGAACTCCTTGAAAAAAAAAGTAGTGATTTTTTTGCAGTGCCCAGCGAGACCAGACAAGATGTTTCCAGGGGCCCAAGATATCTTGGAGGCACATTCAGTCAGGGGCCTGTTTTCCCAAACTTCTATTTCTTTGTTTGGTCTCTCTGCCTGTTGGTAATATTTTTCCATCAAACTTATTTGCATATTAATGCAAGATCGCTCTCTCATGTGTTTGCCCCTCTTTCTCCCCAGACATTCTACATATGCTTACATCAAAGGAGTTTGTTTTGCCTGTTAATTCTGTAGTCAGGTACACAGAGACTGGTTAATTACTGAAACTCAAGGAGAGTGGCCCTCACACCTCCCCATTCTGCACTTGGATGGGATGCCTTTCGCTGTCCTGGACCATTTGGGCTCTCCTAGGCTCCTCAGCCCTGCTCTTCCTCCTTCCCCCTTCTCCCTTCCCTAGCCCTTCCTGCTATAACATCTAGCTTTTCCTTGGACCTTGCCAGCATGGCCAGGTCAGGTTCTTCCCTGCTCTTTGACCTGTGGTCTTTGTACTCAGGCTTGATAAACACCATCAAGAGATCTTCTGTCCCCTGCATTGTCACCTGAGTCCTAATTCCCCAGAGCTTTCCTAGCCAAGTTTTTCCTTGGCACCTTTCCCTTGGGCAATGAGCTAAAGAATTGGCTTCTTCTTTCCTTGGGAGCCCGCATCTTGGTTTCACCTACTATGAGGGAGAAGTGGCTTCAAGGAAAGCCCAGGAATAGAGGTTTAGGGACTGGTAAGACACAAGCAGAATGGCAAGAACAAGAACTGTGTGGTTCTGCTTCTCCCACTGGCTCCTGGAACAGCTTTTAAAAGTGCTGAGCAGGCCCCTCCAACCACTCCCCATGCCCCCACCCCCACCCGCACATTCACCAGCGGGTGTAGACATGGACAGAGGATAAATAGCCTCCACCCTACATTGGAGCTCACCCGGGTGTCACCTGCTCCTGGGGCATTATCTCTGCTCTTCTGGACTCTGCCCTCCCTTCTCCTGGACCTCCAAGCCTGCCAGTTCTTCCTGTCTCAGGCATCTCCTGGGCTTCTCCTATGCAAAGCTCAGGACTTATAGGGTTCTTTAGATTATGAGCTCATCAAGGGCGGGGAACACACCTTGCTCCCCCAGCACCCTAGTACAGCATGCATGGCACAAAACAGGGGCTTAGGCCCTGAGGGTCAAAGTCATGAATGCCCTTTCCTGCCTGGCTAGACCCTTGGTGCTGGTCCTTCCTGGCTTCCTGGCTCCTGCATGGCAAGAGGAGGCATTTGACACTGTCTGCAAAACTATTCCTGAGTCACTCGCATTAAAGTTTAAATATCAAAATGTTGTCTGTCCAGAAGCCAGAAACCCATTGAGTCACATGGTTGAGGTTCCCTTCCCCAAAAGTGCAGAGGCGCGGTCACTCTGTCCCCCATCCTTACTGCTCTACATATCTGATAATAAGATGCCTCTGATGGAAATTTTTCAAAAATCACCAGATGTTGAAAGCAATGGCCTGAGACCAAAGTGGGAATCATATGGAGCTTCCCCTCCACATATTCTCATCGTAGGGTTTCTTCTAGCCCGGGGGGGGGGGGCGGGGGTGCGGCGGGCCTGCAGGCCCCTATTTTCTTTAACATCTCCATATTTTAAAAAATACATTCAGCAAAGATTCTAAATTCATGTATATTAAGGTAGCAGTGACGGACACTAGCTTAGATATGATCATTCCTGGAGGATTTTGGAATTAAAAGATGGCCAGTGCTTTAAGCTAAAGGAATAAAGTTCCAGTGGTGAAATGTTGGGCATCAGGAGATGGAAGGAGAAGGTAGTATTCAGGCAGCAAAGGATCCTCCTCTTGATTATTAGCTGGCTGAACTCGTGTAAGTCACTTGACCTCTCAGAGCCTTGGGATTCTCACCTACCAAGTGGGAAGAACAACGTTTACCTCGATGATGGGGTGTAGGGACACAGCAGTGAGCAAAAAGCCAAAAACCCCACCCTCATGGGTATCTCTCACCCGGGTATATACGTAGAAGACATAGGACCAGTTGTAAGCATACAGAGAGATAGATAGATAGTCCCGTATATGCACCCAGAGCAGGCCTCTTTACTCCTGTGTCTTTCAGAAAATGAAATGGAAACCTTAAGTTGGAGCCAGAATATGGGATTCCTCCAGAGGAACTATGACATCCTCTTACGCATCATAGAAATAGTCATAAACAAGAGTGAGGAAGGTTTGCCTTCTTGTTTCCCTTTCTCTCTTCTAGCTTAAGTTGGAAATTAATTTTTATTTGCATACAACTGACCCTTTGCGTGTTTCCACAGTAGTAAGGAATATTACATTATGTATCAGAAAAAAAATTCATGTCATCTTATTTCACAGAGTCCTGAAGACCTCGCAGATATGTGTGGCCTTCCAAAGAGTCACGTCAAAACAACTATCTAAAATTATAACCTACCTGGAAAAGTCAGAAATGTAATCAGAGGCTATTTCCATGTAACTACACCCTAAAAACACCCATCCCAGACAGGCCGGCACAGGTGAATAACATGTTGGTATAGAGTTGCAAGAATCTGTCTTAGACTTTTGATACTTAATTGCATCATTGTTAAAGTTGAGTTGAGTAGAACATCCCTAGCGCAGAGGTTAGAATTGGGAAATTCTTCTTCATTTCCTGGTCACTTTTCAAAGTCCTGGAAGAACTGGGCACTACCAAATCGTAGACTGAATTGATGTTAAGGAAAATGTTTTCTCATCTCATTAGTTTTAGTTTTACAACCTTCGGCCATGAATGCTTTTGAGTTTATTATACAAACATGTGATGTGGTCGCACACTGTCTTAGAGATGCTGTAGGTACGAGAGCCGCTATTCATAAAATGCTCATGATATTCCAGGCCCTAGTCTCCAACCACATTTTTATTTCATCTTCGTAATCATTCCGTGAGCGATTATTCTCACCGCCATTTGCCAGATGAAGAAATGGGGACAGAGGAAAAATAGGTGCCTTGCCCCAGAGGGCACAGCTGCCACGTGGCGGAGGTGGGCACTCCATCATTTCCAACCTGGTACAGCAGAACATTCCTTCTTCCTGTTTTTATCCCACTTACCTTCATTCAGTTCTGTCCAGCTGCACGTTTGTCAGGTAATAGTTTATGTGGTCTTGCTAATTGGGTTTATGTGCATAACAAGGGTGCTTGTTCCAAATCCTTATTTGATTACAGACTGAAAATTTCTCCAATAAAGGACACTTGGATTCTCCCTTCCCAGGCTGTGAGTTCTTCCAGAGCTTCCATGGCATCTCTAGCAGTGCTTAACAAATGCCATGCACAGAAAACTGTGCAATGGACATTGACCACTAGGAGCTCAGCACACAGTCCCCACTCAGGGAGTAGGAAGTACCATTGGTGTAATTTATCAGACATAACCAATTTCCCACGGGCTAACCTCTCATGGTCTGTGCTCCCTTTTACACAATTAACTCTGCTGCTGAGTTAGAGGACAGACAGGAGGTGCTGAGAAACCACATGTATTTGCTGCCTGAGTCAAAGGTTGTGAAGCTGAGAGCAACACGTAGTCTATTTGGAAGGATTGTTGGTCCCATAGGACAGAGGTTCTCAGCCTGTGCTTGTGCATTAGAACAACCTAGGGATAGGACTGCCAGATTTATCAAACGCAAACACAAGATGCCCAGTTAAATTTGAATTTCAGATAAACAAGGAGCGATGTTTTAGTGTAAGTATGACCCCTGCAATATTTGGGACATACCTAGGCTAAAAAGTATTTGTTGTTCATCTGAAATTCAAATTCAAATGATCATCCTGTATTTTATCTGGCAACTTTAATTGAGGAGATTAAGTGCAATTAAATTAGAATCTCTGGAAATGAGGTTCAGACACCACTAATTTTAAAAAGCTTCTAGGTGGGGACACCTAGGTGGCTCAGTCGGTTAAGTGGCTGCCTTCAGCTCAGTTCATGATCCCAGGGTTCTGGGATCAAATCCCACATCCGGCTCCTTGTTCACCAGGGAGCCTGCTTCTCTGCCTTTGGCTCCCCCTCCTAGTGCCCTCTCTCTCTCTCTCTCTGACAAATAAATAAATAAAATCTTTAAAAAAATTTTTTTAAGCTTCTAGGTGATGCTTATGTGCAGCTATGTTTGAGAATTACTGCTAGAGGGCACCTAACATCTTGGAGGGCAATGGAGGGGAAATTGAGCTTGGCCCAGGGTGGGCTACCCCCCAGGAGGAAGTGAAGGAGATATAACAAGCGTGGAACAAGCCTTACCTACCCACGTTTGTGCCTTCCTAGGGCTCTGCTGGGCTCCATCCCAGCAACCAAGCCAGGCGCAATCAGTGCAGAGCTGGACGGTACGGTCAGTTTCACGTCTTCATGGCCACACCGTGGGGCTCAGCACCATCTCTAGGGAGCTTGACCCCCTCCAGAGGCACCAATCCTCCTCTACCCCCTCCAACCCCAAACAGCCAAGCTAGTGCCAATCAGATTTCATTTCCTTTGTGTATCTAAGTTAATCAGGGACCCAAACTTCTACTGTGACTTGGAGAGCTCAGAGTGCAGTCTGCTTTGAGAAACGATACAACACAGGAATTAAAAGTTTGGGTTTGGAGCCAGGCAGAGATGGGTTCCAATTCTCTTTCTGACATTTATTTAGGTATATAAACTTGGGCAAGTTATATAACCTCTCTGAACCTCAGTTTTTCATCTACAAGATGGGCATGATGATTTTACTTAGCTCACAAGGTGATTGCAAGAATCCTGTGGGATGATGCCCCCAGAGAGCTTAGCGATGTGCCTAGCATGGATGAAGCATTCGATAAGTAGCTGTCATTATGATTTCATTGCTGCTGTCTTTCCCAGATGCCCCCTGCAGCAAAAAGAAATAATATGGGGCAGGGGGCAGCAGTATAACCCGGAACTCCCCAAGGAGTCCCTCTCCTGGACAGAACATGGGCTCAGACCCCCTTGTTCTCACCTTTCTGTCTTTGAGCTCTTGACCAAGCCTTGTAAGATAGGATTACTCATAGCATAAAGGAAAGGGCTAAATTCCAGTTGTGACTTTGTCACTAACTTGTCATGATCTTTGGCAGGTCATTGCACTTCTCTGGGCTAAGTTTCTTCACCTATAAAATGGATATAGGGCAGATGGTCACTTCTATTCATAATACTCTGTGTTCAGCTCCCTGTACAAATTCTGGCCTTGGTTCCACAGACACTCTCCCCAGAGAATTAAGATTCTTTTTCTATCTATTCCCAGGGTTCTGAAGTGGAACAGGAGTGTTCATGCAGGGTGGAGATTGAGACTTGCGGGTTTCCTGCTTCTCTTCAGGTACGGATATACTTCTATTTTGCTAAAAAGTACAACATACCCTCTCCTTTAAGTTATGTTTTCCCTTCAAAGAATGGAGGGAAATTTTACCTTCACTCTCTCTTGGGTCCTTCTTTAAGGTAACCAACACTGACCTTTGCCATAGTCCCTGGGTGCAAATGGAATTGAAATGTGAAGGGGCTATTTTGAGGGCATCATTCAAAAGCTGAAGGCCACAAACTGGAACACCCTGGATACACCTGTTCTTTTTCTCTGAGGTAATCCTTTCCTAATCCTTTTCCAAATTTCACCTGCCATTGAGAGTCCACTGCTGTTGTCATTTTTGAAGGACAAACCTGTTTTTCAAGTGATAATTGCATTGGCCATCTGTCTCCATTAGCCATACCACCCCCCATCTTTCTCCAAACCCCTAAATGACTGAAATAATAGTGCAATAAAAGAATCTAGTTGCAACAGACAGCATTTAGTCCATGCGTGTTCAGTATCAGGACGGACCAAAGAGCAAACCAGGTAACAACAGAAAAATCTTCTTTGGCTTTCAGAAGTTTTCCTGCCACAGGGCTCAGAGCTGGAGAAAGAGCTGACTCTCACCTCCAATGAAGTAAATCATTTTATTAGTGTGGATCCCAAGGAGGGGCCGTACTGCTTTTTTACAAGGGAACATAACTGGCTAACATCATGTTGCTGGATATTCTGAGAGCATGCCTATTTCCATTAGGGCTTGAAATAAAGTCCTAATCAAAGTGGTCATGAACTCCTTTTGAAGCTACACAGGAAATCTCTGGGAAACACAGTTAAAAAGACTCTAGTTCAAAGGAAACTCCTCCTTTATTAATAATATTCAGAGATTCGTTCCTAATTTGGTTTTGGTGACTTGCTGTGAAGAAGGAACCAAAATGGGAATTTGGTCAATACCTCTGGGAAATCAAACCCAAAAGGATGGGGGAGGGGGTTGCGGATAATTAATGTGGGGGGACATCATCAGCCACCAGAGCTTTTGCATGGTATAGGAAGACCCAACAGCTGGTCATGTTGGTGTTTTTAGGGGTGCCATCCTGGGTGTAAAACTATCTCCACTCCTCACCCTCTTTGAACTGTCAAGATTTAACATCCTTTGATGGGGTTAATTTTACTGTGATAACAGATTTACCTAGAGAGGATCCTTACATAATTTAGGCCCTATTATCTCTCTGAAAAGATGGGCTCAAAATATCTCATGGAGGGGCGCCTGGGCGGATCAGTTGGTTAAGTGTCTGCCTTTGGCTCAAGGTATGATCCCAGGGTCCTGGGATGGAGCCCCACTTCTGGCTCCTTGCTCAGCGGGGAGCCTGCTTCTTCCTTTCCCTACCCACCCCCGCCCCCGTTTGTGCTCTCTCTCTGTCAAATAAATAAATAAAATCTTTAAAAAAAAAATCTCATGGAGATATTCTATTAGCAGAGGACTTTGATCACCTAAAAATGTTGGTGAGTTATGCCAAAAGTTAGCATGATACCAAAATTTCAGCAGGTTTTTGCATTGGTTAAGAGGTATAAGTAAAAACAGGGGGGAAAGAACTTCCACTTCTAGGAAGATGGGGTAGACACACTTTTCTCTATTCTTTCTACTAACACAACAAAGAACCTTGAACATTATATAGAAGACAAACATACGAAGACTCTTAAGAGTGTCTTGGGTAGCTCAGTCAGTTAAGCGTCTGCCTTCAGCTCGGGTCATGATCTCAGGGTCCTGGGATCGAGCCCCGCATTGAGCTCTCTGCTCAGCGGAGAGTCTTCTTCTCCCTCTCCCTCTGTGCTCTCTCTTCCTCTCTCACTCTCTCTCAAATAAATAAATAAAATTTAAAAAAAAGACTCTTAGAGGCAGAGAGAGAAAGGCAGAATGGCTAGCGATCTCAGGATTCAAGGAACAACACCTTGGTGAGCTCTCTGGATTTTATTTTTGCCTCATTTACCTCTATCTTGGAGCTGAAGAAGTCAGCAACCTGGAAGCACCAAGTGCACACAGAAAAAGGCCAGACAAAAGGACCAGTAAAGGGGCAGCCTGGCATGATAAAAAAACTTTTAGATAAGAACCACTCCGTTATGGGGCACCTGGGTGGCTCAGATGGTTGAGCATCTGCCTTCGGCTCAGATCCTGATCCCAGGGTCCTGGGATCGAGCCCCACATCGGGCTCCTGGCTCGGCAGGGAGCCTGCTTCTCCCTCTCCCTCTCCCTCTGTCTCGCCCCCTGCTCGTGCTCTCTCTCTTTCTCTCTATCTCTGTGTCTCAAATGAATAAGTAAAATCTTAAAAAAAAAAAAAAATAATAACCACTCGGTTATGGTGAGGCAGGTCACCACAGTAAAACTGTAACCCACCCACACCTACACAAGGAAAGGCCAAATGGGGAGAATTGACGGTTAACCCAGCCAGGTTGTAAAAAGCCTCCCCCAAACCCCCTGCCAGAGTGATGTCAGAGAAGGCAGAATATGGAGCCAGGAACACCGAAAGTACACGCAACAAAAGCAACAGTAAACAAGTAGAATTTGTCAAACTAAAAAGCTTCTGCATCACAAAGGAAAAGAAAAAATCAACGAAATGAGAAGGCAACCCATGGAATGGGAGAAAATATTTGCAAATCATGTATCTGATAGGGGGTTAATATCCAAAATATATGAGGAACTCATACAAATTAATAGCAACCCTCCCCAAATGATCCAATTAAAAATGCGCAAAGCATTTTCCATTTCTTTCTTTCCATTTCCATATCTTTCTTTTCCAAAGAAGATATACAAATGGCCAGCAGGTACATGAAAAGGTGCTCAACCTCACTCATCATCAGGGAAATGTAAACCCGAACTGCAATGAGATATCACCTCACACCTGCTAGGATGGCTAAAAATCAACAACACAAGAAAACAAGTGCTGGTGAGGATGTGGAGAAAAGGGAAGTGCCCGAGAGGAAAGGTTGTACCCTGTTGGCGGGAATAGAAATTGATGCAGCCGCTAGAGAAAACAGTATGAAGGTTCCTCAGGTAATTAAAACTAGAACTACCATATGATCCAGCAATCTCACTCCTGGGTACATACCTGAAGGAAATGAAATTACTATCTCGAGGACATATCTGTACCTCCATGTTCATTGCAGCATTATTTACAATAGCCAAGACACGGAAACACGCTAAGTGTCCACCCACAGATGAATGGATCAAGAAAGCGTGGTATATATACACATATAATATGGAAAACTGCCAACACGGATGAAACTTAACGTGAGGGTATTATGCCAAGTGAAATCAGTGAGACAGAGAAAGAAAAACACCCTATTATCTCACGTATATGTGGGATGTAAACGACAACAACAAAAACGGAACCCTTAGAAACCAAGAGTAGATTGGTGGTTGCCAGGGTGGGTGTTGGGTGGTGGGGGAGATGGGTGAAGGTGGTCTAACGGTACAAGTTTCCAGTTAGAAGGTGGATAAGTTCTGGGGATCTAATATAGAGCACAGCGACTTTAGGTAGCCATACTCTGTTGTATACTTGAAAGTTGCTGAAAGAGTAGATCTTAGAAGTAAAACACACACACAAAGGTAACTTTGTAAGGTGATGGTGTGTTAACTAACCTTATTCTGGTAATCATTTCACGATAGATATGTATATCAAACCATCACATTGTGTGCCTTAAATTTATACAGTGTTATATATCAATTATATCTCAATAAAGCCGGGGGGGGGGGGGAAGACTTACTCTATGGATACATAAACACATGTGTATTTGCAAGATGTTACCAGGCAGGAGCTCTCTTTTCTGAATCTTATCCTGTTCCTTGGGTTGGTGTTCTGTTTCATGTGTCCTGGGAGAGCTTGCCTGCACACAGCAGTGTCTGCACAGAAGTGAAATCTAGCATGTGTCCACAGGATTGCCCTAAGGCACATGACTACAGAAACCAGGGCCTGGTGATTGGTGGCATGTGTCCCAGCTAAGATCACGGCCATTGTCCCTGAGAGAGCGTGGAGCTGATTCTGAAGCAACTGGAGTTTGCCTTGCTGTTCTCTCTACCCTTCACCCCTCCCTCTATCTCTCGTGGTCTTTCAGCCATCTAGCTTGGATTTCCTTTAGTCTTTTTTTTTTAGTAACTTAAAGTTTTTTTAAATAAGTGAATAATCATCACAGAAATACAGGGAAGAAAAAAATAAGGTAATAAAAATGACCCAGGTCCCAGCTCCTACTGATGACATTTTGGTTGATAAATACGCACAAACACACCTACTTTCCCCACTTTGGGCCCTTAATTTGTACCACCTTCCCCTCCAGAGTAAAGTCAAAACATGTTAAGTGAAAAGCTTTGTTTCCATAATCCAGAAACATTCTGTAAAAGGCCCTGTATTACATGTACCTCAGGCAGTCTTCCCTAAAAAAGTGTTCTCCCAGCTATACTATATGCATGAATATATTTTTATATATTTATATTTATATGTATTTTTTAACCAAAAATGAGGTCATTCTGTAAGGCTGTTTTGTGACCTCTTTTTTTTTTTTTTTTTTCACTCAATAATGAATCATGAACATCTTTCCAGGTCAATAAATATGCTCTTACAATATTTTAATGGCTGCACAATATTCTATTGTATGACTGTACCATAATTTATTTAACCAGGCTCCCAATGGTAGACATTTAAATTGTTTCCAAATATTTTTTGCTGCTGTAAACAATGTTACAATAAACATCCTGTAGCAAAAATCTTTGCGCCAAGTCCTTAATTATTTCCTTAGGATACGTTCCTGGAAGGGAATAGCTGGGTATACGTTTGCACATTTTTAAGGTTATAAAAAGTTTTTGTCAAATGGTCCTGCAGTTAATTTGCTCCCAAATTGTGAAAATGTCCTGCCCCCTCTCCCTGACACACATGCTGCGTCCCCACCATTCAGGTGTCATTCGATTTCTTAAGGAGCTGCCACCTAATTCCTCACTAGCTCTTAACTGAAGCAAAAGGAGTTTAGGCCGAGGACCCAGGTTTGGACCCTTCCCGTGGTGGCCACCTGCACTTCGGCTGTGGGGGTCTGAGGAGGGTGGTGTGGGAGCTGCGGCCCCTATAATGGACCACGCCTCTAACATCTGCAGCGGGCAGAGATCCGAGGAGGTGTTTTGGGGGGGGGGGGCCCAACTACTGCTCACCACTCTGGAAGGTGGTTTACCAGGAGCACCCCTCTCCCACCCCTGCTGGGAAGGAGTGATTCCATTAAAAACAGCCAAGCCCGAGTCTCCTGAGTGACCACCCACCAGCGCAGATGCATGTATATCGTCCCTTCTCAGACATCCAATTTCACCAACTTCAGAGTGACAGCCCCTGATTCTAGGTCATCTCCAGTGTCAAGTCCCATTCAGGAGGCCCCACACTTGCCATCCTCACTCTCGGGGGGCCTACTCACATTCCCCGTCACTGCCTGTCTGGCTGGGCCACCTCAGAGCCCCGTATGGAGAAAATGTTGATCCTGAAACCAGGGAAACGGGGGTGGGGGGGGGGGAGCTGGGTCTCGCTCTCCAGCAGGGCAGCTGGGGATTTGGAGTAAAACCTCCTCTCTCTCTCTGTTTCGTCCAGCTGGGCGACAGGAAGAAGGGATGTCCCATTCCATGTCTCTTCCAACTCACAGGATTGGACAAGAGAATGTCTGGTGAGAAAGAGGATCTTGTGCCCTCAGGACACATTACCTTGTGTTTATTACCATTGTCTTGTTAATAGTCCCTACTATGTGCCAAGTGCTGACCACCCTGGGCCAGGCACAGACAGCTGAACAGGTATTAGCTCACTTCATCTTAGCAACAATTCTATGAGGTAAGTACTAGCCTTACCCCCATTTTACTGGTAAGTAAACTAAGGCACATAGAGGTCAAGCGATAGTCCGGGTTTGCAGCCGGTAAGTGAGGGACATGGGAATCTGACGTAGGGGGTCTGACCTCACAACCTCCTGAGCCCGGAGCCCACATTCTAGCCGTTGCGTGGAACTGCCCGTATCATAATCACGGTGGCATGAACCACAAGCCCTTGAGCAGGTACACGAGGTGTCTGGCGCCACGCTGAGAACTTGAAATGCGGTCTCGCCGGATCTTCTCCGCTCCTGGTGAAGTGGGCACGACAGTCACTACTTTACAGATGAGTAAACTGAGGTCCTGAAACAGATTGGAGGGCTTGTCCCGGCGCCAGGAGAACCTTGACCATGATCCTCACACATGGCTTCTCCAGCGGCCTGCAAAGCCCTGCTCCTCGGTGACAGTGGGACGACGCCAGGACAGCGTCTGTGTACTCGCTCCCCAGGACCCCTGGCAAACAACACCCCTCCCACTGCTCCCTGGCTTATCTCCTAATTAAGCATTTTGTCAGGGCAAGTGGCTTTTTGTCCTCAAAACAGAACTCCTCTTTCCTACAGAAGAAAGCAATTTCCTCCATGTCAAAGTTGCCAATATCTTTTCATTGTTGTTTCCTGGAGGAGGGGCCCGGGTGACGTGTCAACAATGCGGCTTGTGGCAGAGCCCCGGGTCCTCCCACCCCCTCCAGCCTTCCGGAGGGCTCTGGTCTTATCTTCAGGTACAGCATTATCAGTTTGCAAAGCCAGCAGGCTTTCTTTATTTCCAGAAAAGAGGAGGGGATGCTTTTCAGCCCTGACTTGCTTTGGGATGGCCAGTCCAAACCTGGAGTTGCCCCAGGCTTCCCGGATCACCAGAATCTGACTTCCACCAGGATCCGTGTTCTGAGACCAGCTATGGCCTCAGGGGCTTGGGGTCCTTTCTTAATCTAAAAATTATATATTTTTACACATAAACACGTTGGAAATGATACAGAGATAAGTCGTGTAAAAAGTACAATTCTCATTCATCCTATCACACCCCCTCAGATCACTCACCACAATCCTTCCAGATTTTTTTCAGATATTTGCATTCATCTTTGCAAACATAAACATATGGAATTTTGTAGATGTATACTTTTTTATGCACAAAAGATAATATAGTATAAATTGTGACTTTTTTTTCCACACAAAAATATACCTTGGTATTCTTTTGAATAAGTAAATAGTAGTCAATAGTATGAATGTGATTTCCCCCACATTTATTTATTTATTTTTAATTATTTTTTGAGAGAGAGAGAGAAAGAAAGAGCGGGGGAAGGGCAGAGGGAGGGAGAGAATCCCAAGCAGGCCTCATGCCCAGCGCAGAGCCTGACTGGGGGCTCGATCTTAGGACTGCAAGCAAGATCTGACCTGAACCAAATCAAGAGTCAGACGCCTAACCAACCTGAGCCATCACGTGCCCCTCCCCTTCTCTATTTATTAAAATGGTTTTTTTAAAAAAAAGTTTAGAGGGGGGAGGGGCAGAGGGAGAGAGAGAATCTTAAGCAGGCTCCATGCCCAGCACTGAGCTTGATCTCACAACCCTGAGATCATGACCTGAGCTGAAATCAAGAGTTTGGATGCTCAACTGACTGAGCCACTCAGCTGCCCTAAAATGGTTTTGTTTTTATTTTGAAGGAGAATATATACACAGAAAATTTCAAACAGGGGCGCCTGGGTGGCTCACTCACTTGGGCATCTGCTTTTGGCTCAGGTCATGATCCTGGGGTCCTAGAATCGAGCCCCGCATCGGCCTCCCTGCTCAGCGGGGAGCCTGCTTCTCCCTCTCCCTCTCCTCCTCCCCCTGCTTGTGCTCTCTCTCTCTGACAAAAGGATAAATAAAATCTAATAAAAAATTAAAAAAATAAATGTCCTAGAAAATGCCAAACAGCACAAAGGGGAATATATTGTGCCTGTTCTGTCCACTGGTGTATCCCCAGTGCCTTAAACAGTGCCCGATACATAGTGATCCAGTAAACAAAGGGTATCTCTTTCTCACTCCTGGACAACCAACCACCCAGCCACCGGAGTTCCTGTGTATCCTTCTGGATATATTCTGTGCACACACAAGCGTATCTGTGAATGCAGTCTGTGGCTTAAATTCAGCTCCTCACCATCTTCTTCCCTCCATGTAAGTTTGCAGGGGGCAAAGCTTTGAGGGAGAGAGAGAACTAAGTGCATGGGAGTGCTGGTCATCCCACAAGCAATAAGATCGGGTGGAAAGAATCATGGCTTTGGCACAGGGAGACGTGGATTGCAGGCCGGCCTCTAGGGCTGACTTCGTCATTGCCTTCCAGACAAAGTGGGGGACAATGGGAGCGCCACACAGGACTGTTCTGCAGAAACTGTGAGGCAGTGTGGGGGGAAGCCAGCGACACGTGGTCAGGGCACCGTCAGTTGGAACAGGTGATGGGATGCTCTGCAAGCGGCTCTGAGTCCTGCCCTGGTGGGGAGGATGACAGCTTTTCCAGAAAGTAGGGCAGAAGTCTAAGTTCTACTTTGCTGAAACCAGATGCGACTTTAGAGCAATCGATTCTCAAACCATGATTTACTGCTATTAATCAATCAAGAATATTGTTGAGGAGTTACCAGGTGCTAGGCAGTGTGCTCAAGGCTTGAGATACAAAGAAGGAAAAGTTTAGGCGCCAGGATCCTCCATTCGAGTAGGGGAGAAAGACACAGCCATTCAACATATATTTATTGAGTGCCTACTCTAGGCATAAAGGATTCATCACTAAACCAAATGGACAAAAATGCATAGAATCTACCTCACGGGCTCAAATAAAGGGAGACAGATGCATAGCGGCTGGGACAGCTAGGTCAGCCCGAAACAGCTACACATCGAGATGACCCTTGAGATCAGTCTTGAAGGACCAGGAGGAGTTCACAGGCAGCCAAATGGGGAAGAGCATTTGAATCCGAGGGAACAGCCCTTGCAAAGGCACAGAGCTGTGAAAGAGAATAGTGTACTTGAAGGAAGTCTGAGTGGCTGAGGGCTGAGAGGCTGATGGTGCAGGAAGGGCAGTCACCAGGACAAGCAGTTAGCCAGGTAAATCAGGGGAAAATGATGAAAGGCCTTGTATCAGTTTCCTAGTGCAGTTGGAACAAATTACTTAGTGGCTTAAAACAACCCAAATTTATTATCTTCTAGATCTGGCGGTCAGAAATGATCTTACTAGGCTAAAATCAAGGTGCCCAGAGGACTGTGTTCTTTCTGGGGGCTTTAGGACAAGCTCCTTTCCCTTGCTTCTTCCAACTTCCAGAGGTTGCCTGCATCTCTCAGTCTATCTGTAGCCCCTTTTCTCCATCTTCAAAGAGAGCAGAGTACTGTCTTCAAATCCACCTCTTTCTCTCTCTTTCTCTCTTGCCTCCCTTTTTCACTTATAAGGACCCTTGAGGTTATATTGGGCCCACCTTGGATAACCCAGGTTAATCTCCCTATCTCAGGAACCTTAGCTTTATCACATCTGCAAAGTAGATGTAGAAGTAATTTATTCACAGGTCCCAGGGATTAGGGGGCAGGCATATTAGGATGTAGCCTTATTCTGCCTAAGGGGAGCTCATTTTGTGAGCATCAGGGAGGACAGGTCTGTGTCAGGAGAGCCTAAGGAGGCTGATACAGTGGTCCAGGACAGAGAAGAGGGCGTTCAAATGAAGCAGGTAGTTTTGCAGATGGAGCAGACAAGTGGACTTGAGAGATGTGGAGACCTAGAGAAAGACCTTTCTAGAAGTCTAGTGCAGAACAGAAAAGGAAGGTGGAGCTAAGGGAAGATGTTTCTTATTTGCTTATTGGTTGATTTTGTTTTATCTTTTATAATAAAACAAAGGGCTTCAGTGTGATTTTTGGCTGAGGGGATGAGACAATGGATGAAAATCAGGGAGATCTTGGAGAATTAAAGATTGAACTAAGATTATGAAGTCTTTAACTTAAAAAACTTGTGTTTGAGGAGTCTCTTAGCTAGAGAACCTCCATTGTTTTCTTTCATTCTGCCGAAACTTCTGGCTCTAAGATAACAAATTCAGTAGATGGTATTTCTAAAGAACTTTCTCCCAATGTCAGGTTCCAGAAAAGGCAAGTTCTTCCTGCATATATTATTTCAAATCTTTTTGTCTTGGTTTCTTCAAAAACATACGAGCTAAAGCTAACCGAAGGCCTATGGCTCCAGGCCATCAGAGCCTGAGGACCAGGTTACTTTATGAAACCACCTCTGACACACTTCAGATTGGTGGGAAGAGCTCTGGAAGCGGAACTGAAGACCCGAGCTCAGGTCTCAGCTCCACACGCGCACACACACACGCACATACACACACATATATTTGTGACCTTGGATGGATCCCTTATTCTTGTAGTCTTGGCTTCCTCTCTGTGAAACAAGAATAATTATAATACCTGCCTGCTTACTTCACAGTGTTGTTGTGAGAGAATCAGTTGCAAGTGTCCACAAAGAGCCCTATAATTGGGAAAGCACCATACAATTATGGGCACTATTACTTTTTCATGCCCAGACACTTATTCTGTTCTTTTTCCTGAATATCACACTCTATTCCATCTATAAGTGGGGAAATGAGCTTTGGGCCAATGAGGTAAGTCTCACCTGGCCATTGGGGGAGGCGGAGAAGGTCGTGCCGCAGTCCCATGGGGCAGAGGCGAAGACCAGTGACAATTGCCATGTATTGCGGTAAGTGCTGCGATGTCATCCAAATCTGTAGAGAGCAGATCTCTCCAGAAGAGGAATCTGACGCTGAGGACCGGTGGCCGGTGGCCGGGGCTGGCTTTTTGGGGAGGCGACCACACGCTGAGTGTAAACAAGCACGTGGGCAAAGGGAAAAGGGTGCTTCTAGTGGAAGAGACAGCATGTGCAACAACATAGGGTTTTCAGCAACGGAACAGGTTGGGGAGCCTTGGACCTGACAGTCAGATTCACAAGGCTGGTGCAAGCTCATACTTTCAGCTTACGGGCTTTCCAAGGCCCAAAGCCCATCTCAGTGTGTTCTTATCTGGTCTGGGGGCCCTGCAGGCTGCCTCCCTTCCCTGGGATACAACTCTGGGGAGTTATGGAACTCTGGGAGCTCCCAACAGTTAGGCCAGTCGACCTTGACTCCTTTTCCAGAGAAGGCTTGGGCTGCAGCTTCATCTCCAGGAATACACCTACCTCAGAAACAGCCAGCCTGCCATGAAAGAGTCTCTCACTGAAGGCAATTTTGTTATTAGGGAAAAGAAAGCCCCTGTCCCCCCTTCCTCTGCCAGCTCCCTGACATGAGTCCGTGTCATTAGTTACTGCTTTGGCAGTTTTATTATGGAAATGACATATTGAAATACAAATTGGGATGTGTACAGTGTAATTACTAATACTGCATATTCATTTCCTCCCTTTGTTACTGCCGAGTCCCCATAAAGCCCCCTCGCAGCCAGTCCCAATCTTTGTGCAATTGCTTCTTGTCCCTTTTTTTTCTGAAGGCCAGGGGGGGTTTGGGGGGGTGGGCGGGGAACACAGCCAGAGGAAGTACCTGCCTTCCCTGAGAAGGGCTATTTTTGTGACAATGCTGAGCTGACGTGTCAGACTGGGTCTCAGAGGTCCAAGGGCTTCCCGGCTCTTCCCAGACAAACAGCTCACAGACTGAGCCAGACACGGGAAGTCCCAGCCAGGGGACCTTTCTAAAAAATTAAATGCAACAAAACAAGCCTTGTCAGTGATATGGGGATCGATGCTCCAGGCTGAACTGAGCCATCCTCCAGCATTGCTTACCTCTCTTCCCTCAGTACCTTCTCAGGAGAGGGTGCTCACCTAAGTCGGCCAACCTGACCACCTGCTGGAGCTGCACAATGAGGTATTCAGGGCTGTGTAATCTGTCCAGTCTCCCTTGATGGCCTTGGTTTCTGTCCCTCCCCAGGGGAGGACTGTGCTATAAACACACCTCACTATGAGGCATGGATGGCTAAGAGAGTGGGCTCCGGGTTCTAATCTTGCCTCTGCCACTTAGCCGTTGTACCATTTTGGGCAAATTTGCTTAATCCATTTGTACCTCGATGCCCCCATCTGTAAAGGAAGGCTACTAGAAGTTTCCATTTCCTAGAGGTGTTATGAGGATTAGATACCTTAATGTAGATAAGATATGTAGGACAGAACTATTGGACTATAGGTTTTATTGCATGGATGGTCTCAGTTAATGTCCTCTCTGCATCTAGTCCTTTGCAATGTGGCTTTGTAGGAGTCCCCATCAGGAATAAGAGCCTATTCTTCCACTCCTTGAAAGAGAGCCAGTTTATTTCTTTCTTTGGCCAGCAGAAGTGACAGTGGGCCAGTTTTGAACCTATGCCCCAAGTAGTGTTACTTCTGTTGGAGCCCTGCCTCCATGCCTCCATCATGAGAACAGGCCCAGGCTAGCCTCTTGAATAAGAGGCTAAATGAAGCAGAGCTGACTTAGCCCTATTGTCCCAGCTGAGGCCCTGGACATGTGATAAAACCCAGCCATGATCAATGAGTCAACCCCCAGGCAACCCACAACTAACCACAGGAGCATGAGTGAGGCCATTGTAGACCAGAAGAACCACTCAGCCAACCCACAGACTCGAGAGCTTAATACGTGCTTATTATTTTAAGCCACTAAATTTTGAGGTGGTTTGTTATACAGCAATAACTAGCCGATGCACATGGCAAACTTTTATTGTACTTTCTCCTTCCTCTAGTACTCACTGTCTATATGCCTTGATCTATTACCTATCTACACTAAAGTAAGACTCTAGGGACAGGTGGAGAGCAAGGTATTAGGGCAAGAGGATAGGCCCTGGAGAGAGATGGACAAAGTTCAAATCTCAACCCTGGCCATGTACAGAGATAGGACCTGTTGCAAGTCATTTCTGTTCCAACATGGGAATAATACCTACTTCATACAAGGTTGTAGTATGGATTAAATAAAGCAATGGATGGGGAACAGTCTGGTACCCAGACTCTCCCCTTTCCAGAGGAAGCTCGGGTGTCTTGCACATAAAGTAACATTCAATACATGATGATTGAAATCATACTTCTCTTGATTAGGTTGAGCTGTTAAGCTCAGTTACCTGATGCTCTAAAGCAAAGATACAGGTCATAGCCCCATTCAAAAGTGCAAGGGAAATGTTCTCCAATTAGCCAATGATATGGTAATCCAAATACCAATAAACAGTAGAAATCCATGCCATTTGCTTAGTGTTTGCGAAGCACTTTCATGCATACATTGTTGACTCTCACAATGACTCTGTGGAACCCCTGAGGACCAGCATTGTTCCCATTGCACAGCTTCTTCTTCTTTTTTTTTAAAGGTTTTATTTATTTATTTGACAGAGAGAGAGAGACAGCGAGAGAGGGAACACAAGCAGGGGGAGTGGGAGAGGGAGAAGCAGGCTTCCTGCCGAGCCGGGAGCCCGATGCAGGGGCTCGATCCCAGGACCCCAGGATCATGACCCGAGCCGAAGGCAGATGCTTAACGACTGAGCCACCCAGGTGCCCCTCATTGCACAGCTCCTAAGGAAATTGTTGAGGTCAGTGGTTTGCCCTTTGATACACAACTGGTGAGTGGTGGGGCTGGGACTCCAAGGGCTCATGCGCACCCAATATATCAGTTGTTACATCACTAACCACCCATGTGGAGTCCCACTAATGGGAAATTAATCTCTGATCATCTGTTTATTGAATGCATATAGCTTAAAATGAAATACTCCTGATCTCCTGGAAATAACTCTGACCTCACCTTTGCTCAGCACAAAGATCTTGGGATCTTTCAGTCCAGGAGTCTTTTTTCTGGGGTGAAGAATCTTTCCTTGTCCTCATCATTTACTGCTAGGAAAGAAAAGGACCAACTTAAACTCTGAGGCTGACATGTAGGCAGTCAGCCTAGTGCACTGAGGGTCCTTCCTTCTGCATTTGCTAGGAGGGCCCTCCCCAACCACCATTGGACAATGTGTCCCAGCAGTTGAGTCTTCCAAGGATTCATGTATTTCTTGAATAAAGATCAACTCCTTTCTTGGGGTACCTGGGTGGCTCAGTCAATTAAGCATCTGGCTCTTGATTTCAGCTCAGGTCATGATCTCAGGGTCCTGGGATGGAGCCCAGTATTGGGCTCTGTGCTCAGCAGGCAGTCGGCCTCAGGATCTCTCTCCCTCTCCCTCTGCCCTTCCCTCCACTTGTGTGTGCACACTCTCTCTCTCTAAAATAAATAAATCCTAAAAAAAAAAAAAAAAGATCGTCAACTCCTTTTAGGAAGGACAATCGGAAAGACAGGGCTACTTCCTTCTTCCCTGCAAAGTCAGACAGCAAGCACATGACCTCCCAATGGACAAATTTCTGTGCGTGTGAGATCAGCGGTTGAGAGGTAGGCACAGGGGATACAAAATGTCAGTGAAATAGTAAATGCAGTTCTTGACTTCTAGGAGCTCAAAATCCAAATGGGTCCTGAGAAATGCCCTTCTGGGGAAGCCATCTCCAGGAAATTGGTCAAAAGTTAAAAAGCCATTTGTATAAAGATATTTATAACAGTGTGATTCAGAGTGATCAAAATCTGAAAATTGCCCAAATGCCCAACAAAGGAGGATTGGTTAAGCAAACTTTGCTTTATCAAACTGATGAGATATTACTTCACCATTAAGAGGGAAAATAGTGAAGTTTAAGCGGATCCATGAAGAAATGCATAGGAAATAATATCAGGTAAACAAAGAATGCAGAAAGAGCTGCCAAGCCTTGGTGACATCTGTGTAAGGTCTTACGTGCACAGTGATGATGACTGTAGAGAAACATTACGGAATAAAAATGGTTGTCTTAAGGTAAACGGGCATGATGGTAATTTTTTGGTCATGTTTGCTTAACATACAATGAAAAATCCAGAAAGTGGCATGAGAGAGCCACGTCATCTGGGTTTCAGAACACTATGCAAAACACCAAGTGTAGATGAGAAGAAAACGAGCACCACGGGGGCGGGGGGATTAGGAAAAGTTGTGGACGTCATTACGAGTAGCCTAATGATGGGTCACTGCTGAGATGGCACTCCTATGGACATTTCTGGGGACCCCAAAACACAAAGCCATACTCAACACTAGCAGTCCTATGATGAGTTTCAGACACATGGCCAGCATGTTGGGGGAGAGTTTTGGAGCGCAGGGAGGTCTCCTTGGCGCCTTTCAAATCACATCAGTAACTTAGCTGCTCACTCATCACGTGGAAGGCTAGTCCTCAATCTGCATTCAAGTTTTTGTTCTGTTTTGTTTTTAAATATAAACAGCAAACACGACATAATGATGAGGAAGAACAAAGATGACCTGGGCATCCCATTTGCTTCAAAGAAGCCAAGTTTTATTATCAGGATGTTCGGTGTAGGCTGTTTCTGGGGGCTAAAGGGAGGCCAAATCATCTATCTCCTCTAAATTCTTTCTCTAGCCTGTGGTTAGTCCCCCAAAATGTGCAGCCTGAGAGTCAATCCATCTGTTCTCAAACTTCAGTCTGAGATGTACTTTGGATGCATAAATATACGGATTACAGGTCCCCACCACCTGATTCTGATTCAGACCACAAACTATTTGCCAGCAAGCCTGTCAGGTGATGCTAATGCATGTGGTCCTGGGACTATACTTCGAGAAGCACTCGGCTAAACCATTTCAATTTGTTTAAAAGTTCAAATTCTAACCCAGCCCTTACCACCCTGTTTGCCTCCTTAAAGCTTTGTGGGTCATTTTCATATTTTAGTGGGGAAACAAAAGGGAGGAGGACGAATAGAAGAGCACAGGATACTGAGGAAGAGGGGGCAGGTCCCCTTCCCCCAGGGGAGAGGGCAAGACCAGAAAGCCAAGGATTTTGTACCCAACTTTACTGATGCCATCTCTGTCACCATTGGCCAATGATGTATGATATCTGCCATCTTGTTAAGAATGGACTGGGGTTATGTGTACGTGGGCACTCATGTGTGTGAGTTTGGGGACTCAGGCTGGGAGGGGAGCAGAAATGGAATGGGGGTTTGATCCTCTCTGATCTAACTCTAAAGGTACTCACAGTTAGAGACGAAGAGACGGACTTAAATAAATTATTATAATGAAATAATGAAAACTGCCCCAAGAGGGAGAAACACAAGTATTGTGGGAACCAGGCAGAGAAGGGAATGACTAATAAGTCTGTGTGGGGCTATGGGGAGGGTGCGGCTCGCAGGATGATTAGTTGATGACTTACCACAGACCAGCACGGTAAATAGTAATTTCATCCTCACAACAACCTTGCAAAAGGAGGTATTCTTTTATATGGATGACCGTGTATCTCAGAAAGATGGGTCGTATATCCAGCATCATACAGTGTGATTTGGACGCAGCTCTGTCCAACTCTGAAATATGAGGTGTGATTGCCCCCTAGGATTCATTTGGCTGTAATCTCGGTGAGTCATTTCCCCTCAGGTTCCCCATCTATGAAAGTAGGCCCGGGCCCTCTGTGTGATGCAGAGCTCCTCCCCAGCCCAGAGCCCAGAGGAGCCTACCAAGACCTCAAGTGTGGAATCCTGGGACCTGAACGAAAGGAAGATCCTGCTCTCCGAGAGGCACTGCTCCCTCCCCACCAGCAGCCATTATGAGATAGGACATTCCTTACCCCCTGCCAGGCTTTCGTGCTCCCTCCCTCACACCTGCATAGGAGGGGAGCATGGGCATTCAGAAAGTTGGGAATACTTCAGCAAGTCCCAGCCAACCCACCAGGGAAGGAGGATGGGATTTCTTTTTCTGATTTCCTATTTTGACTCCTGATCTCCCATCTCAGTCAGAAAGTTTACTGAACCTCAGTGCAGTGTGGAATAGGGGAAGTCTTCTTTGTTAGCAGTTAAAAAAATTTTTTTTGGCCACTGGTGGCCCCAGCAGCCCACAGCGGCTACACACACAATACATGGGCTGGGAGGAAGGCAGCGAGGCGGGGGTCCTCTCTGGGAAGCCCTGGGAGGACCACACAGCAGGCCTAACCTCCCATAGTGTGAGAGCAAACACAAGGAAAATCAGCCCTGGGTGGTGTCAGATCCCTGGCTCCAGGCTGTTGCAGAGGGAGAAAAGATACCCCCTCACTTCCCTGGGAGCTAGCAGGTCGCCAGAAATCCTATTCTGCTGCAAAGCCATGCCCACTCCGGCCCCAAGAACAGGCCTGCACATGGGCCTCGAAAGCCTCCCACCGCAAGCCCAGAGCAAAGCAAAGGACACGGAGACCGATCACCCTCTGCCTGGACAGAGGCCAGGGTCACAAAGGGCTCCGGGGGGCGACTCCAGCAACAGCCCCAGGTGTCCCCGCTTCAGTGCCTCACAGGAGCTGCTGGTCGGGGTCAGGGGCCTTGCTGGCGGAACCCCAGCCTCTGGTCCAGAATTACTTTTCTCTGCGGACAAACATCCTCTCCAGTCTCCCCAGCCAGCCTGCTGTCTCTAGGGGACGCTGTGTGATGCTTTGACACCCAGAACGACCAAATACTCTAGACCAAATATTTCCCAAATGTGGAAACAGGCAAAGCTGCTCTGGCTGGTCCCACCATGGGGAACAAAGCAAAAGACACCTCTCATTTGTCCGATTCTCCCCATAGGTCAGGCTAGCTTTAGCTCCTACTCGTGGGAACAGTAGCTAAGCCTTGCTAGATTCTCTTACGGGGGTTGTCTTATTTCTTCAAGTAACCAGGTGAGGGGGATACTTGTTATGATTCCCTTTTGCAGAGGAACAAACTGAGGCTTAGAGTGGAAAGTGGTGAAAGCACTGATGAGCACCCAGGCCATCTGGCTTCAGAGCCTCTCCACCACACCTAGGGTGCAGATACTGGGGTCCTCTCAGGGTTGCGGAAAATCCACCCTGCCTTCCATCCGATGGTGATGACCAGCCAGGGAGAAGTTTTCAGGGACCCCCCTCCCTCTTGGGAAAAGAGGAAGCAGTCACTCCAGAGATCACGGGGCCCCTGTTAATGCCAGGCGGGGGAGTGGGTGTGGGCGGGGGAGGGAGGGGAGGGAGGGGAGGGCCCATGCTCAGCGCCAGGAGGCCACTCGGGATCCATCCACCTTGGCTTGGCAGCCCCTGTAGACCCCCTTGGATGCTGATCCCAGGCAGAGGGGCCTTCTAGAAGTAAAGATGTGAAGTGTTGGGGATTTGTGGCACCACAGGTCTGAGGGAAGATCTCCAATTGAACCCGGGAGGTTGCCACCCAGCCTTGAGGATCCTCATATTCAAGGGGCAGAAAAAACCCTGTGGAGGGGGAGGAAAGGAAGTGGGGTGTGGCCAAGATATGGAAACAACCTAAGTGTTGTAGACAAAGTAGATAAAGAAAATGTGTTGTATTTTGTGTGTGTGTATAAAACATATATATATGTAATTACTATATACATATTATTTGTATATATGCACACACATACAGAATGGAATATCATTCAGCCTTCAAAAAGAAGGAAATCCTGCAGTTTGAGACAACGTGGATGAACCGGGGGGACATTACGCTAACCTGAAATAAGCCAAACACAGAAAGACTCATGATCTCACTTACATGTGGAATCTTAAAAAAAAAAGTCAAGCGTAGAATGGTGGTTACCAGGGCTCGAGCGGGCACAGGAGGGGGTGGGGGGATGTTAGAAGGCACAAACTTTCAGCTATAAAATGAGTAAGTTCTCGAGACCTAATGTACAGCCTGGTGATTACAGTTGCCAATACCGAATTGTACCCTTGAAATTTGCCAGGAGAGTAGATCTCAAGTGTTCTCATCACACTCGCACATCCCACCCAGGGATCACTCTGTGAGGTGATGGATATGTTAGCTCGCTTGACCGTGGCAATCATTTCACAGTTTACGTGTGGATCAAAACATTGAGTTGTGCACCCGAAATACATACAACTTATACGTGTCCATCATATCTCAATAAAGCTGGAAAGAAAAAAGGTAGCATCTGCCTGAAGAGCGATCCCGAAGAAGAGAGCAGGAAGTGGGACTTCGGAGCGCGGAGAGGGGGCCTGGGTCCACGACCCGGGGGGGCAGATGTCAGCCCAACCTAGGACAGCACGGAAGACTACTTTCTTGTTGCTGACGTTGCTAATATTCTCACAGCGGCCACGTGCGGAGGCCCGTGCCAACCAAGCCTTAGGCTAAGCGCTTCCATCCACACGGGCTAACGCACCCCTCCTGACCACCTGGGAGGAGATGCCTGCAGTTCATTAGCGTCCTGACACCACACATGAGAAATTAAGCTCAGTCAAGTTAAGTAACTGGTTGAATGTGGCTGAGCCTGCATGTGGGAAAGCTGAGGTTCCTACGCACGTCTGGCCGAGACGTCCACACACTTTAATCATTAGGTCTGTCTGCTCCCCCACCTTTGAGAGGGGTGGGTGAGTTCCCCATTCCCAGAGGTATTCAAGGGATGCTGTAACATGCCTGATCATAGGAATCCCCCGAGAGGCTCCTCGACATCCAGCTGCCCAGGCCTCACCCCAGAACCAGAGCTGAATCTCTGGGGAGGGCCCCAGCGTCTGTTTTTTGAGAAGCACTAAGCAAGATGTGGAAGCCTGGCTTGAGAGAGTCCTGCACTAAAAGGAAGCGGGACCCAGATGCCCGCTTAGGTTTCCCAACTTCTGTGTGGCCTGAGCGTATGTGATTCTATTTTTAGGCAGGTCCTTCCTGAATCAATGTGTCAGACTTTCTGGCACCTTCTGATGGCTCTGGGGCACCTGAGCTGTCTTCAGAGCTGCCCTGATGCCCCAGAGATAGGTGGAGCAGGGCTGGGAAGAGCCCTGGGAGCCAGAAGAAAGTGGAGGGAAGCCACATTCCCTGACCGGGG